>NC_049218.1:6228523-6238089 GCF_013347855.1 Anguilla anguilla
TGGAGGCTGTGGTCATGTCTGCCCCCCCCCCCCCCCCCGATTCGGTCCCCACCAGTCTGCACTGTTGGAAGTGTGTGTTTCTGACCGTGACGGTGGCCGTGTCTGTGTCTGGGTTTTGTCCCTACAAGTCTGCACGGTTGGAGGTGTGTGTTTCTGACCGTGACGGTGCCTGTGTCTGGGTTTAGTCCCCACAAGTCTGCACGGTTGGAAGTGTGTGTTTCTGACCGTGACCGTGTCCGTGTCTGGCCCGGGTTTCTCACCCTCGTGGCCTTCTCTGTTTTTAGAACCGCCCACGTTTTTTTCCCACGAGCAGCATCAGCTGTTTCTGCAGGAACCGTTTGAAGCCGTCTGGCGGCTAATTTTGGAGGTTTAACTCCTCAGCCTGATTAGAGCTGGGGGGGTATTTGGATCCTTTAGGGCAGCCCCCCCCCCCTTCTTAGCCTTTCTTCCTTTATCCCAGTTATTCCTGTTTTCTCATTTTTTAATTTACAGCGTGTAAAAAAAAAAAAAAAAAAATGCTCAACTCAGTTCTACCTGTTGCTCCACACGGTTGGATTGTGTTGGGAACTGCGTTGGTTGATCCTGGGTTGGAATCTACGTGTTTCTCAGTCACAGTCTGGATGTGTTGGGAATAGCATTGGTTGCTCTCGGGTCAGTATTTTGGGGATTAGAGGTGTGGGAGTGGGGGCGCCATCTACTTGTAGCTGTTTGCCTCACATGAGGCAATCCCTCTGAATTCACCTGCCCTAACAGCGCTTGATAGCAGGGTTGCCAAGATACTGTGTCTCTCTGTGGCCCTATTAGAGGCTATTTATTAAGTCCCATTAGGGCTGCATGCTTAATTGAGGAAGGTAATATAACAACCAACGTCAAAGTCCTTAACTCTGTCACTTGGGAAGCGACTTTGCACTGACCAAGACATTTACTGAGCCACCTTCTAATGTTGTTTCTCACACGGTCACACACACACACACACACACACACACACACACACCCTCCCTCTCTCTCCCTCTCTCTGTGGTGCGTGGTGTTTGTGTTACTAATGATAGTTGCTTGTTTAGTTGCCTGCGCTGCAGCTGTCTGTATAAATCAGCTGAGGAAAGTTACCCGAGCCGTGTCAGTTAGCGGCAGCGGGCTGCTGGGGCTGCAGCGCCCCCTGGAGCTCGGAGTGGGGAATGAGTGGGGCAGATTCAGGGTCTGCTACAGTACTGAGCAGTAGGGCTGGGTGATATGGCCAAAATATAACATCACTATTTTTTTTAGGATATGTCAGAATTGACATTATGGGTCACAGTTTTTTTTTTTCATGTTGCTTCGATAAGACTATTTTGCAAGTTTCTGAACAGTACAACCGAACTGGCAACTGTGCAACATTCCATTCAACTGAGTCTTCTGAAGGCCTTTGACTGTGTGGGCACCAGTAGCCTGTACTCCAACTGAAACTGAATGTTTTGTTCAAAACGACCTGTTTCGAACAAGGAACGAACCAAAAGACGTGGCTGGGCTGGATGGACCAATGTTAAACTCTCTCGCATGCTCTTTGGCATGCTTTCTTTTCAGGCGATTAAAAAGGCTCGTTACATTGCCGTCCGATGTACGAACCTCATCTCTGCAAGCTTAGCGAATGACTGTGCTTTGAGCCCTTTCTGACTTGGCAGATCCAAACCAGTTCCAGATCACTTGAACCGGAACTTTTTTTGGGACATTTTTGTTCTTATTGGGCTCTTAATCCGATTAGACATGGAATATGAGGCTTAGTGTACAGGTAGCTAGTATCAGCTATGCCGCTGTATGTTTTCAAGTTAGAAGGGGATTAGAAAAGACTGCCAATCACATAAACAGTTATCCAATCCATTATTGCATTTTTAAAGGTACCGCCTACCATGTATGATGCTATTGGTTTATTGATGCGTTTTTTTTTTTTTAGGTTTGGGGCGGTGTAACACAAGGCATAAATGTTAACACAGGATGATGGGATTTGAAGTTTTTTCCCCAACGCTCTCCCCCCCCCCCTCTCCTCCACCTTCCCAGATGCCCCCGTACCTGGTGGACCACGGAGAGAGCGGGCCCATCCGCTGCAACCGCTGCAAGGCCTACATGTGTCCCTACATGCAGTTCATCGAGGGCGGCCGCCGCTTCCAGTGCGGCTTCTGCAGCTGCGTCACGGAAGGTGAGCGACAGAAGTGTGAGTGTGTGTGTGTGTGTGTGTGTGTGTGTGTGTGCGCGTGTGTGAGAAGAGAGAGAGAGGTGAGTGTGTGTGTGAGAGGGAGGGGTGTGTGTGTGTGAGTGAGTGAGGGGTGAGTGTGTGCGTGTGTGAGTGTGTGTGAGTGTGTGAGGCATGAGTGTGTCTGTGTGAGAGTATGTGTGTGTGCGAGAGGTGTGTGTGAGACTGTGAGAGGGTGTGTGTTTGTGTGTTTGTGTGTTTGTGTGTGTGTGTGTGAGACTGTGAGAGGGTGTGTGTGAGACTGTGAGAGGGTGTGTGTGTGTGTTTGTGTGTGTGTGGACGCACCCGTGTGAAGTCTGTATAATGTGTGGGAAGTGTGACGCACTTGTTTCAGTTGCTTTAGTTTGTATGTGTCCGTGTGGCGTGTGCACGCTTGCCGGTAACTCCATCTCCCCGCCCCCCCGCCCCTCCACCCCAGTCCCGGCGCATTACTTCCAGCACTTGGACCACACGGGCCGGCGTGTGGACAGCTACGAGCGGCCGGAGCTCTCCATGGGCAGCTACGAGTTCCGCGCCACCGTCGACTACTGCAAGGTACGCGGCTACGGCTACGGCGGCGTGCGCTCTGTGCTGGTTTAAAATGAATTATGTACCATTTGTACCATTCAGAAATTGGGTCGATACATGAGCTTGATTAGCCTTGTGCTGTTAACTCCTCTGGGAAATGATTGTTCTTGTTCTGTTGCCTGTACGTCACTGGCCGTTTTCCCCCCCTTGTTATAGAACAACAAGCTGCCCCAGCCCCCGGCGTACATATTCCTGATCGACGTGTCGTACAACGCCGTCAGGAGCAACCTGGTCAGCATCATCTGTGAAGAGCTGAAGACGCTGTTGGACTACCTGCCCAGGTACAAAGAACTGCACGGGCCGACACAAAACCTCATATGAAACCACAGGGGTCAGAGGTCAGGCCTACACAAAACCTCATATGAAACCACAGGGGTCAGAGTCAGGCCTGCACAAAACCTCATATGAAGCCACAGGGGTCAGAGGTCAGGCCTGCACTGACCTCATACGGACACCACAGGGGTCAGAGGTCAACTTTACACAAACCTCATACAGACACCACAGGGGTCAGAGGTCAGCCGTACACAAATCTCATACAGAAACCACAGGGGTCAGAGGTCATCCCTACACAGACCTCATGCACACATCACTGGGGTCAGAGATCAGGCTTGTATACTGTGCTGTGTAGGGTTTACAGATTAGGTGTACAAAAACTCCAGCAGCCTTGGACCTGATTTGGAAGCGGCTCAAGGCTTTTGTGTTCCCGAAAAATATTTGAAAATCCTTGAATTTTGAAAACCCTTGAATTATTCACTTTCTGCAGTTCCAAGTGCCCAAACTCTTCCTTTATTTATAATATTTGATGCTGCAGTTTTATATTCCAAATACTTCGATTTCACTCAAAGGTCAGAAATGTTGCAGAAATTAAAAGCTTGGAGACATTTGCCTCCAGTGTAATTGGTCAATTTGTAATCAAGCACTTATGAAAGATTGTTAGCTTCATCTTTTGTGTCGAAGTGACTGGTGCCCATTATGATTAGGTGTTTAGCTAATTGCTGTAGGAAATCTATGTTTCAGTTCTGTCTTGTGGGAAAACGTTTGATTGGGGCTGACGCACACAAAGAGGAAATGTATCCATTGACCAGAAGCTTTCATCTGTGCAGTTGGATATTGATTTACTGTAACTACAGGTTAGGGGTATTAATCCGTGCTTTGCAGAAGTCTTAAGGGGGACGTATCGGTGAAGCCCTAGCAAACGATAATTACCTCTTACAAGGCCCTTTGATAATGGCTTGTTAACGAATAGGAACTCAATTACCGGCGCGGTGGCCGAATCGGAGCTTGATTGCTTTGGTCTTGCTTCCGTGATAAATGGCCCCCGGGTGCCGTATTCTCTCAGAGGCCGGCAAGGCAGGGTAATCCATCACAGAGCAGCAGCGGCTCCGTTAATCAGGGCTGGCGTTATGGGCGTGTCCCGCAGGGAGAGCCCGGAGGTGGACTCCGGCGTCAGGGTGGGCTTCGTCACCTACAACAAGGTGCTGCACTTCTACAACGTCAAGGGCTCCCTGGCGCAGCCGCAGATGATGGTGGTGTCGGACGTGGCCGACATGTTCGTGCCGCTGCTCGACGGCTTCCTGGTCAACGTGGGCGAGTCGCGGGCCGTCATAAACAGGTGAGCCAATCCCGGACCAGGACTGCTGGAGATACGGAACGTGGCTGTTCGCTGACTGTGATTTTTTGATTTATATTATATATATATATATATGTGTATGTGTGTGTGTGTTTTTTGTGTGTATGTTTGTGGTGGTGTTTGTGTGTGTTTGTGGGTTTGTATGTTTGTGTGTGTGTGTATGCATATGTTTGTGTGTGTGTATGCACATGTTTGTGTGTGTGTGTGTGTGTGTGTGTGTGTTTGTGGTGGTGGTGTGTGTATATTTGCACACATATGAGTGTGAGTAGGCCGCTTGTTGTCCGTGTGGGTGGAGTGCTACTTGCGTACGTCATACCCCACGCCATGTAGCAGAGATGGCAGCCTTTGTTCTCTCACAAAGTGGTGAAAGGTTTTACGGGCTAGGCTCCGGCTCAGTGCTGTTTTTCGAGCAGCCTATCCCCTCCGCCATTGTGGCTCCAATTCCAGTGAAGCTCCAAGGCAGGGTGTGTGCATTTCTTTTGTCTGTGCAGTGAAATGTGACATTTTTTAGTTTTGCCAGTTCTCAGGTGTTTTGTGTGTTGAAACGCCTGTGCTCTGTACCCGTGGCAGCCTGCTGGACCAGATCCCGGAGATGTTCGCCGACACGCGTGAGACAGAGACCGTGTTCGGTCCGGTCATCCAGGCCGGGCTGGAGGCCCTGAAGGTGCGCCAACACGCTCTCTCTCTCTCCATTTCCATGTGAAAATGAAATGAGCTCCATTTCGCCTGAACACTGTCTAAAAATTCCCCATCTTACTTTAATGTACCTGCAGTATCCATCCACCCAATGATATGATCATTGCAGGTGTCCCAACAGTACAGGAAAACGATGAGGACATCTTGTGA
Organism: Anguilla anguilla; assembly: GCF_013347855.1. NCBI lineage: Eukaryota > Metazoa > Chordata > Actinopteri > Anguilliformes > Anguillidae > Anguilla > Anguilla anguilla. Next base: position 6,233,791 of record NC_049218.1, read on the forward strand.
ATTTTAAATAATGGGGTGGGCTTTTGTGACGCATGTTTCTGCTAGTCCTGATATATGAGCGGTGAAGTTAATAAGCTATTAACAGCCGTCAGTGAAGCATGATAGCATATGGAGATACGACATACATCATCATGTGAGAGAAGGCTAACGACAGGAGAAGATTCAAGGTGACTCCATAAGGTGACCTGTGACTAATGACCACCCCCCCCCCCCACACCGCAGGCTGCCGACTGTGCCGGGAAGCTCTTCATCTTCCACTCCTCGCTGCCCATCGCCGAGGCCCCTGGGAAGCTGAAGAACCGCGAGGACAAGAAGCTGGTGGGCACGGACAAGGAGAAGGTATGAGAGCCAATCGCCGTTTCTGCTGAACCGTCTCCTGTCTGCCTCATCTGGAAAGGAAGCGTGTTTTTTCATACGAGCATCCACAAACACACACACACACACACGCACGCGCACACGGAAGGGCTGGCGGGCAGCTGTGCAAAGATGCGCTTACACACACACACACACACTCTCACAAACACACACACTGGTTTTTACCCAGAATGCACATCGAATCCTGCCAGTGGGCAGCGGAAGTGGTTCTAGCTGGGTGTTGAGCTGGCGCCTCCCTGTGCCCTCAGTCTCTGTTCCAGCCCCAGACCAGTTTCTACGGCAACCTGGCCAAGGAGTGCGTGGCGCAGGGCTGCTGCGTGGACCTCTTCCTCTTCCCCAGCCAGTACGTGGACGTGGCCACGCTGGGCGTCGTCCCCGTCTCCACCGGCGGCTCCGTCTACAAGTACACCTACTTCCAGGTGAGCGAGGTCCCCACAATGCACCGTTATGTCACACACACACACACAATACCAGTCTGGCCTAGGATCTACAAGTACACCTACTTCCAGGTGAGGGAGGTCCCCACTATGCACCATTGTGTCTCACACATACACACAATGCCAGTCTGGCCTAGGACAGCTGCAGGTAGAGGGTACCTGTTCTGATGTTGGTGACTGTAAGGTGGGTGTTCTTTCACCCCCCGCTCAGAGTGAAATTGACTACCTGATGTTATGCAATCACAGCAAATATTTTCACATGAACAGAGAGTAGCAATTTAATTGCAACTCCTCCCATACAATATGGTTTGTCCGTTGCCACTGTTCTTTGGTACATGCTCCATATGGTACTGTAATATGCTGTAATATTATATCTCCGTATACCTTTTGCTTGTGGAAGACTTTCCAGACAGGAAACAGAGAGTAGGCTGCGGATGTTTTGTTTTGTAATTGGGAGTGAGATTCCTGCTGTGCTCTGTGTGTCCCGGCGGTGTCTGTATGTGATTACGCGAAGCTTGAGCTCGTGGTGTGCATGGATACTTCTGGGCCCCACGCCGTCTGTGTGCGGTCACATTTGGGGTTCTTTGTTCTCCGCTCTCAGGCGGACATGGACAGCGGGCGCTTCCTGAACGACCTGCGCCGGGACGTGCAGAAGAACATGGGCTTCGACGCCGTGATGAGGGTCCGCACCAGCACCGGTGAGCCCCGCGGTGGCCACACGGTGGCGCTGTAGAGCCTTTCGCTCAGATCTTTACCACTTTTTTTTTTAAACAGTTCTCAAACTGCACTAGGGCAGTGAACATGACCGCAGCCCTGTAAAGCGAGCGTCTGATTAATTAAGTCTAATGTAATTCAGGGTGTTGGTGTCTGCATTCCTGCCTTGGCCACGCCCCTCGTTAATCCAAACCCCGCCCCCTCCCAGGTATCCGAGCGACAGACTTCTTCGGCTCCTTCTACATGAGCAACACCACGGACGTGGAGCAGGCCGGCCTGGACCCTGACAAGACGGTAACCGTGGAGTTCCGCCATGATGACAAGCTCAGCGAGGAGACCGGGGCGCTAATGCAGGTGAGGCGGAGTCGGGCGCGTGTGAGTGTGAGTGTGAGTGTGAGTGTGAGTGTGAGTGTGAGTGTGAGTGTGTGTGTGTGTGTGTGTGTGTGTGTGTGTGTGTGTGTGTATCTGTGTGTGTGTGTGTGTGTGAGTGTGTGAGTGTGTGTGTGTGCGTGAGCTCGGTGTGTGTGTGCGTGCGCGCTGGTGTGTGTGTGCGCGCGCGCGTGTGTGTGTGTGTGTGTGTATCTGTGTGTGCGCGCGTGTGTGTGTGTGTGTGTGTGTGCATGCGTGTGTGTGTGTGTGTGTATCTGTGTACCTGTGCATGTGTGCGTGTGTGTGTGTGTGTGTGTGTGTGTGTGTGTGTGTGTGTGTGGTGTGTGTGTGTGTGTGTGTGTCTGTGTGTGTGTGTGTCTGTGTGTGTGTGTGTGTGTGTGTATCTGTGTGTGTGTATCTGTGCGTGTGTATCTGTGTGTGTGTGTGTGTGTGTGTGTGTGTATCTGTGTCTAAACGCCCCGTTGCTCCTCTCTCCTCAGTGTGCTGTGCTCTACACCAGCTGCACCGGTCAGAGGCGGTTGCGGGTTCACAACCTGGCGCTGAACTGCTGCTCCCAGCTGGCCGACCTGTACCGCAACTGCGAGACCGACACCCTCATCAACTTCTTCACCAAATACGGTGAGCGCCGCCACAGCCCTCTGGGCCCTCGCCGCTCAGGGCCCCTCTGCTGGTGGAGGGACAGTGGGGGGCGTTTGCGTCATTTACTGTAAGGCTCTCATGCTGGTTTCGGTTTGAGTCACGCCAGAGAGCGGAGCTGCTTTGAGCTTGACACACATTACTTTTTATTACGGTCGAGACTGTAGTGTATTTCCTGTAATGACTCACGAAGAGTGTGTGTCTGTGTGTGCCTGTGTGTGCCTGCGTGTGTCTGTGTGTGTCTGTATGCGCCTGGTTGATACTGTAGTGTTCACTCACATGTTAGTTTGTGTGTTATAGGATGAGGAAGTTTGTTCCCAAAAAGAGCTGCTCTCTTCCACAGGAGGAGAAAAATAGACCCTAAACACTTGCAAAATGAGCCGCTATGGTAGTTAAGAGATATGAATCTGATGGAGAATATTCTTCTGCCCTCCCCCTCCCTCCCCCCCCTCCCCCCCCCCCCCCCCCCCCCCCCCCCCCGCAGCGTACCGCAGTGTTCTGAGCAGCCCCACCAAGGCGGTGAGGGACACCCTGGTGAACCAGTGCGCCCAAATCCTGGCCTGCTACCGCAAGAACTGCGCCAGCCCCTCTTCAGCGGGACAGGTAAGACCCCCGGGCACGGACACGGAGAGCCCAGCGGAGCAGCACAGTCTGAACCCTGAGAAGCCCAGGACTGGGAACAGGCACGCCTGTGTTTCCGAGCGCAGTCTGAGCCCCTGTGTGAGCCCCTGTCTCCGCCCCTCTGAGCCCCTCTCTCCTCCCCTCTGAGCCCCTCTCTCCTCCCCTCTGAGCCCCTCTGAGCCCCTCTCTCCTCCCCTCTGAGCCCCTCTCTCCTCCCCTCTGAGCCCCTCTGAGCCCCTCTCTCCTCCCCTCTGAGCCCCTCTGAGCCCCTCTCTCCTCCCCTCTGAGCCCCTCTGAGCCCCTCTCTCCTCCCCTCTGAGCCCCTCTGAGCCCCTCTCTCCTCCCCTCTGAGCCCCTCTCTCCTCCCCTCTGAGCCCCTCTGAGCCCCTCTCTCCTCCCCTCTGAGCCCCTCTCTCCTCCCCTCTGAGCCCCTCTCTCCTCCGCTCTCTCCGCCCCTGTGAGCCCCTGTCTCTGCCCCTCTGAGCCCCTCTGAGTGCCCTCTCTCTGCCCCTCTGAGCCCCTCTCTGCCCCTCTGAGCCCCTCTCTCTGCCCCTCTGAGTGCCCGCTCTCTGCCCCTGTGCCCGCTGCAGCTCATCCTGCCCGAGTGCATGAAGCTGCTGCCCGTGTACCTGAACTGCGTGCTGAAGAGCGACGTGCTGCACCCCGGGGCCGACGTCTCCCTGGACGACCGCGCCTACCTGCGCCAGCTGCTCAGCTGCATGGACGTGGCCGAGAGCCACGTCTTCTTCTACCCCCGCCTGCTGCCCCTGGTGAGTGCCTCCGGGCCTGTTACTGCCACCCGCCGGGGCTGTTAGTGCCATCCACTGGGGCTGTTACTGGGGCTGTTACTGCCCTCCACCGGGGCTGTTACTTCATCCACTGGGGCTGTTACTGCCCTCCACTGGGGCTGTTACTGCCACCCGCCGGGGCTGTTACTGCCCTCCACCGGGGCTGTTACTGCCACCCGCCGGGGCTGTTACTGCCCTCCACCGGGGCTGTTACTGCCCTCCACCGGGGCTGTTACAGCCATCCACTGGGGCTGTTACTGCCCTCCACTGGGGCTGTTACTGCCCTCCACCGGGGCTGTTACTGCCCTCCACCGGGGCTGTTACAGCATCCACTGGGG
>NC_049218.1:6238189-6265689 GCF_013347855.1 Anguilla anguilla
GGTAAATATAGGCTACGTGTCTCTGCAAAAAACACGTGAGATAAAAACTTCCGTTCAATTGCAACAAGCAAGGAACACGAGTCGTATGCTCTAGCTAGCATAAAGGCAAAACAAACGGCTAAATTTTGTAGCCTACTTTTCATACATAGGCGACATAATATTAAACTGAAATAACCTACAATGATGGTTAAGTCAAAGAAAAAATTGACGAAACATGACCGTGCCTACGACAACACAAGTAATGGCTAACAAAACGCGATACCGTGTTTCGCATTTTCATTACAAGGCAAAAGGGTCAAAGGTAAAACCACTTCAAATGTTGAATCAATAAAAAATATCGCTCTCATGAAGACGGAACTCAGATTCCGGGCATTCTTCAAAGAAACGCGGCGCCGTGCTACCTCCAACCTCCCGCGACAGCTCCGGTCCTCGGTGACGCTGTACAACTGCTGTGCCAATGCGAGCTGTACAGCGTCCGTTCCTCGCACCCTGTTCTCGGATCAGTATACACCTTTTATTTAACGATTTGGTTTTACGGTTATGGGGTTATTAACGCTGATCTAGGATCGGCTATTGGGAACCGCGAGTAGCCGGATCCCGATGCAGCAGCAACACAGCATTGTGCTTCGCATCTTGACTTCCCTCTCCTCTGTCGACGCCAGGGGAGAAAATCTCGCGTTGTTGGCCGTTTTTTTTTGTTGTTGCTCTCTCTCCACCTCCACCACCACCACCCCTCCTCCCTCCCTTTCTGTTTCTCTATCTCTTTTCCTCTCTGAGTGCATGAAACCCGGAGCGCATGAGATCTCCTCCCGAAACCTGAGCGCGCAGTCACCGAAACGAGAGGCGATACACCCCGCACAACATGGCTACAATCGTAACCTCGACCAGGTTCACAGACGAATATCAGCTCTACGAAGAGCTCGGAAAGTAAGCGATAAAGACGTTATATTTGATACCTTTGCTTAATGCTTTGTATCTCACTGTGCCTGCCTAGTTGGATGTTGACAGGACAGGGTTTTTTTTGCTTGTCAAAAACAGACAGGGCAGCCAGCAAGCCAATGTGGCTGATTGCATCGACTGTTGTTAATCCAGTTGTAGCTTTAGATATCTACTGCCTAAACAATCTGGACTGTATTCGCGTGCTTCTGTAGGGTACATGGTTGTAGTTTAGCTAGCTAGTAGTGGCATGATGATCTTGCATGTAAACGACTTATTTATTTATTTTTGTCGTGGGGGAGATATTGCTGCTAGTCATTGTTACCTTTTATCCGCTATACGTCAATGCTTTTCTGTAAGGAGCCCCTCTCAGACCCAGTTCAACAACGCGTTGGCCTTTCAGTCTCCTTCATTGATCCGTACCGGAGACTGTTCTTTCAATGCTTGTATTTTGATAAGCGCCACGCAGTTAAGAATTGCTTGCTGCAGACTTGTGTAAAGAAACTGCCGTCGAACTGCGTATCATTGCCCATACTCAACGGGGAAATGTGTCTTATTTGCGTTAAGATCATTCATAATTTGCTACGCGGACCGGGAACTGGCAAAATGTACAGGGTTTTGTAACACCATCCCAAGTTTATGGCGAGCCACGTATTTTGCACATGCGGCGTGCATTTGGGCGGCTGTTTTTTTTTTTTTTTTTTTAAATGGAATGCTTAGTGTTAGTTGCGGATTTCCTAGGGATTGGCCTGAAAGATAACCAGTTTTCATACTGTATGTGGATGTGGCACACGCGATAGAATGAGCCTTCACGACGCTTCCTGTTCTGTTTAGCCTTGTTGTCTTTCCGTTACCAGCACGCCAATTATAATCTGCTTCTCTCGTACCCCGTTTCTCGTGCTTTGGCCCTAATGATGCGAGCTCATTCTCCTTCTGTCGCCCACAATCCATCGATGTAGAAATATGGCCAATATTCTGCGACTAAATGTGTTTCTCTGCCAACCTTTACTCGTTACTGGCAATTTAGGTGCATGCTGCAATGTTTACTATTTGGAAAATATCCCCCCCCCCCATATCCCTGTCAGTTCAGGACGGTGTTCTTCTTTGTGTACCTCGTCAGTGTGTCTGCGTCGGCGCGCACTCAAAAATATCCCTTATACGTTTTGTACAAAGTATATTGGCATTGTGTTTTTATTGTTGTGATAATGGATTGGTGTGGCTTGCTAATTGTGATTTAATTCTTCGCATTTTCTTCCCAACACAGGGGTGCCTTTTCAGTGGTCCGGAGATGCGTTAAAAAATCGACCGGTCAGGAATATGCTGCTAAAATTATTAACACAAAAAAACTTTCAGCAAGAGGTAAGACAAGTTTTTTATTGTACCTTATGTGCTAAAGTCGAAATAAGAAATGCGTTTGTTGATGGATTTTGGAAAGAGTGAAAGGCTTTTTGTGTACATGCAGGTTGATACTTATATTGCCAGTCACAATTTTAAAAAGACGCGTTTTTGCATTCTCTTCTTTTTTGTTTGCTTACTATGTATGATATTGAATTAACGCTCACTGGAAATATTGTAGGTCATAGTGTTGCCATCGCTTGTCTTATAATGCTCAGAGGATATGCACGCGTTGTCCAAGCCACAGGCATTTCCAAAGAAGCTGCAGTTACCGCTTCTTGTACCTAGGATTCGTCCGTTCTTGCTTTGTAAGGCTAACATTTGCTTCCAGGAGCCAGCCTCTTGTAGTCTTGCCGCGTATTATGTGCTGTGTCATGCTGCCGAGAACGGTTTCTGTGCAGTCGTAGAACCACGCGTCCTCTGTTCTGTGGGTAAAATGGAGATGCCGGTGTGGTTTATAGTAAGATGTCTTTCATAGCATTGCGCCTTTGCGTGTCACTGGTTTAGCGATTTAAACCAGCATTGCATTCGATTTTTTTTTCTACACTTGCCTTGCTACTACCGCTTGCTTTTTTTCTGTCAGAATTACGCGTCATTAGAGGAGAAGGAACCGCGTAGGCTACGCAACGTCATCATACATGGCTGTGCAGTCAGGGTTATGGTAGCATTTCATTATAAGACCCCTCAGTGTTTAATTTGCATTTTATAGTACGTAGGAAATATAATTTGCGTTTGAAAATGATTATGTCTTACTGGAGCAGCAGCAGTAGCATTTCTCTACTGGCCTGCTGACCATAGCAGTGTCTTTTCCTCTGACACACACACACGCACACGCACGCCCGCACGCACACAGCTAAGCCCGAGATGTCGTTCTGTTTACTCTTTGCTCAAGCTCACAGCAGCCAAGCATGCTGCTCGGTAGAAAGACGGAGTCCGTGCGGTTTGGTTAACGCGTTTCTAACAGTGTTTGCATTCGTCTTCCGGCTGTTAAAAGAGATAGAGAGAGTAGAGAGGTGTCAGAAGCCATGCGAAAGCCCCGTCGTTTGAAACGCTGAAGGAAACGCTTGGACAGCCAGCATCTGATCCTTAACATTAAATTTAGGCAACTTATTGGCTGCGTCATCACCAATTGTTGGAAGGGATATTAGGCCCGGATACTCGTGAACCCTCTTTGGGCTGTCAGAAGCGCTAAGGTTTGCGTAATTGGCGCGGGCATGTTAAAACCGTGCGGGGCCAGACGCGTGGCAGCTGCGGGGCATGCATTTCAAACTCCGGAGTCCTGTTTCCACTCCCCCCCCGCCCCCCCCCCCCCCCCCCCCCGCTTTCTGTCCAAACCCCTGCCCCGGGACGTCACCTGTCCAGCAGAGGCTCTGCTCGGCGGGGCGAAGTGGTGGGACGTGGTTTTGGTTCGAGATGCACTCCAGTGTCGATATCATCCCGTCTAATTAAATACGGCGCGGAGGGATATGTGAGACCAGGCCCCCAGATAAACAAAAGCCCTGGATCTGTTTCTGGAAAGTGGACACTGCATGTAATCCGTCGATGGGGAGGGATTGAGAGCAGGGCAATTTCCAGTGCCCTCTAAAATTATTGGCACCCTCCATGAAGATGAGCACAAAAAAAGGAAGCCTGTATAAAGTAAACACCACAGGCAATCATGAGCTGTATTCCGTGCTCAATACAATGGGGGAAATTATGTTGTTTTATACTAATATCATTCATCTGGGGAATTTTTTTTTTTTTTTTAAGTAATAATTTTATTTCCTAAAAAGTTTGGTGTCAAAATAGTTGCCAGTCCTGTTTTCTGCAGTGTGTGCACTATCCCTTTGCAAGGATAACACCACTGAGTCACAGTTCTGCTATCCCTGAGGGAAGCTGGCTACAGACAAATCTTTCCACAAGACCGTGATCCCAAATATAACTCAGATATATATATATATATATATATATATATAAATATATATATATACACAATCGCACAATAGCTGTTTGGTGATGGCCAACTCGGTCTCCAGGCATTAATCTCATACAAAACATTTAAGAGAGAGAGAGAGATGGGGGCCATAGCCAATCAGATATACCCTAATGCTAGTCATCACTTTGCACTTCAGCCTATAAGCTGTGTATTTCCATTTTTAAATTATTAAAATTATATTGACAAGCTGTGCAGCATTTATGGGCGAGTTAATTCAAATATAGCGCGCAAATCGCCCTCTGTCATTACACAAAGAGCAAAGGATATTTGTGTGTACATTACAATTTCATTATCTATTTATTAAACTCCAGTCCAATTTTAAATGATCAAATCAACAAGAACGATTAATTATTGTCATGTATTGACTGTTGGATGTACTGGAAAAATAGACATGCCTATACGCTAGTTGTTAGCAGTAAGGTGGCTACCTTTCTCTGCAGCCATCATTCATTCCTGGTACGGTACTGAAACAAACTCCTGGGCTTTGGTCTCTTAATGTGTTCATTCAGCACTTTAAATGCCAGTTTACATACTGGTCAGTAGTTGCTCTGCAGTGGCACACTTGGTCTGTATTCTCTCATTTAGCCCTGCTGCTCCTTCAAGTGCAGGAGCTTGTGGGTGGAGCCATAGCGTATTTCCTTTATTGAAGCAAACCTGTAGTTTCTGTCTGGGGCGTTCTGGGAAATGTAGTTTTGTAGATAAAATGGTATCGTTTTCAATAGTGAATTGACTGAGGTAGTCAGTAGCTAATTGTAAAATAACTAATAACTGTAAAGCAATTGCCATGAGTCGATAATATAAATGTTAATTTTCAATATGTGTAGCAAAAACTTGTGTAGTCAAGCAGTGAAGTACGGAAAGATAGAGACTGTTGTAAGACACTTCATTCAATACCTGTGATTTGTCGCAAGGGTGCCGGTGTAGAATGGTAATGAGAGAAGTTTCCTTCTGACTAGACCACACTGCTGATTTTAATATTTTTCTCAATTTAAATGGGAAAATGGAAATGTGTACTTGGGTACAGCAATGTTTTCAGACATGTGCTGAATGGCTGAAAACAAAAAAAGTGTTGAATGTATTTTGATGAAGTGCAGTTTAACTTCCCGTACAACCACATGCCTGAACCTCATTTATTTTTTATTACAAATGAAACTTGAGCGGAAACAAGCCGACGTTCATGTGGCGAATAATTATTTTCCGTATTAACCGCGGCTGTGCAATTATCTGTGACATCACTCCCCTCTGTTACCAAGGTGATGGATAGTATCTGTTGCTGGCATTGGCTGGCTCCGTAGTCGACGTCTGCTCTGGCCAATTTGATGACGGAGGAGGAGACAGTCGAGCGGCGGTGGCGATGTCCCCCTTTTGAAGTCCCGTAATTGTTTTGAACTTCGTGTCTTCCTGCCTCTGAAAAGTGCAGTGTGTCTTTTTTCTTTTTTACAGTACGGGGTCTCCTCGTTCCGTCAGCACAAAAGGACGAGTGTTTTTCCCTCCGCGTCTCCGGCTCGCTGGCGCGCTCAGCTGCTACGTAGCGCTCTGACGAGGCCGCTGTGGCCCTGTCGTGTTTGGGGCGGGCGCTGCCCTGCGGTTGGCTGACTGTGTTCGGGCGGACGCTGCGCTTTTGGTCCGGCGGGGTCAAGCGTTGGCGTTTGGCGGCCGGCGCAAACTGAGAAGCGTCGGGCCCGGCGTTCCGTTTCCATGGGGATCGCCCGCCGCCGTGGCGTCCCGCGGCGTCCCGCGGCCTTGTTTTTGGAAGCGAGGGTCCCCTTCGATGGCCCACCGGCACACAAGAATAAATAAATAAAATTTATTTAAAAGTTCCTGAAAAAAACAACAGGTAATTAGATCTGTACAGTTTGGAGGCTTTGGCAGTGTTCCTTTGAGTAACCAGGCAACTGTTCTTTCAAACTATTCATCATTGGCTGGTGCTGGATAAAACACAACGGTTCTATTCATCTGGGAGGGGGGGACGGGGGGGAACAAGAAAGAACCATCTCCCTTCATCTGCTCGAGCCCATTACCCTGATAGTTACCGCAAGGCTGGGGAACACCAGTGTGCTGTCAGTAAACAGGAGGATCAATCATTTTTCCTGATTTGTTTTTGCACATATTGATGTCAGTAACATGCGTCGCCTTCCTGTGGCCGGCGCAGGTTGCGCTAGAGAAGGAGAGAATTGAGATGTCGCGGTCGGACGAAGGAGAAGCGCAAAGAGCAGGCTTGCGATTTTCCGGCAAAGCTAGTCTTTGTGCTGTTTGTGTTGGCTTCTTGTAGCACGGGATAGGTCTGGCCGTGTGGGGCAAGGCCCTGCCGCAGGGAGCTGCTGTGTGTGTGTGTGTGTGTGTGTGTGTGTTTGCTGTACCTGCCGGTCTGGTGGACTGGGTATGTGGTGTGTGTGTGTGTGTGTGTGTGTGTGTGTGTGTGTGTGTGTGTGTGTGTTTGTGTGTGTGTGTGTGTGTGTGTGTGTGTGCACGAGAGTGAGTGTGTGCATGTGCTTGTGCGTGTGTGTGCGTGTTTGTGTATTTGAGTGTGTGTGTGTGTGTGTGTGTGTACTGTTTGCTGTACCTGCCGGTCTGGTGGACTGGGTATGTGGTGTGTGTGTGTGTGTGTGTGTGTGTGTGTGTGTGTGTGCTGTACCTGCCAGTCTGGTGCATTAGGTACGTTGTGTGTTCATGCCTGTTGCCTCCCTGGCCGTCTCTGGTTCTGAAGCCTGCTGTAGTCCTCCCCAGCGTGGGCGGAGTCTCCGCTGGCATGGGGCCTCTGCTGATTCGCTGGCGGTCGCCGTGTGCAGTCATTACCATTGAGTGGATAATTGTTTTGTTTTATCCCTCAACGCCACAATGTTCAGCTCTCTCCCTCTACCCCCCTCCCTCCTTTTTCTCTCTCTGCCGCCTCCTCACTCACTCTCTCTCACTCCCTCACTCCCTCCCTCTCTCTCTCTGACTCTCTCCCTTTCTCTCTCTCTCTCTCTCTCCTTCACTCCATCTCTCTATCTCGCTCCCCCTCACTCCCTCTCCCTCACTCCCCCATCTCTCTCTCTCTCCCTCACTCCATCTCTCTATCTCTCTCCCCCTCACTCCCTCTCCCTCACTCCCCCGTCTCTCTCTCTCTCTCTCTCGCTCTCTCTCTTACTCCTGTGTTTCACAGCTCTCCTTCATTGTCAGTTGTTTAGGACTCCACATTCTTGGGATGCGTTCTCTCTCTGTCCTTTGTGCTCTGTGGGTATTATAAGTGTTTGTGGTGAATCCGCTCCTCTTTCTAAACGCCCCACACAGGACCAGACCCCAGACGGGTTGTTGTGCCAGCTCAGTCTATGAAAAACCCCCGGGATGATAAAACATACCCCTGTGTCGCGCAGTCACACACAGCTGATGTGCCGCCATTTTGACCCGGGGTGACTCCATTTTTTTACTCTATGGTATTTTTTTTTGGGTGGGGCCTGGGCAACCTGTTCTGCCTCTGCCTGAATGCACCAGTCAGCATTTTCACTGTGATATTGCATAGTGCCCCAGTGACATCACAATGAATGATGTCACACATTTATGCATTTAGAAAAACACTTGAGGTGCCAGAACCCAGTATGAGTGCGTGATACAGCCTGATCGCCCCTCCCTCGCATTTCTTAAGCGTCTTGAGTGACAGGCATACCGTCAGGCACTAACCCCTCGCAGGTATGCCGAGGCTTTTATTCGGCTGGGGCGCGGTCACGCCTTTCTTGTTGTCGGCGAGTGCGGCATGATGTCTAGGACGGCGCAAGCGGGCGCGTTTGGGGGCGGGGCCTGAAGGCGTGGGTGCGGGCGCGTTTGGGGGCGGGGCCTGCGGCGTATGGAGTCGGGCGCGCTGAATAATTGACGGTTCTTGCGGAGGCCCGGGGGCTGCTGGGAGCGGGGTCGGGTCGCCGCGGCGACGGGGGCGGCAGGAGAAGGCCTCTCCCCGGCCGGGCTCGCCGGACATCGCCGGGGCTGCTGGGAGCTGAGCGGGTCGCCGTGGCGATGGGGACGCGCGGCGGCGTGAGGAGGCCTCTCCCCCCCTCGCTCGGCTCGCCTGTGATTGGTTGGAGGGCTGAGAACACGCCGTTCGGAGTGGTGCATCTTTAATGGGACAAATGCATATCGTCAATATTTAATGACATGAAGCCGAAGGGTAGAGGAGGAGGAGGAGGAGGAGGGGGTGGGATGCCGGGGAAAGATGGAGAGGAGAGGATGGAGGGGTGTGGTTTTTGTGAGCCCTTCTGCAGTCAGAAGGACCCACTTCCCCCCCCAGAGATTTCTCATAACTTTCTGTCCCCCTGTTTTCCTGGAGAAGCCCCACCCACCGTAGATTCCCACACCCTCCCGACAGCCAACTGCTGAGGGGGGTGGGGGGGGGGCGTGTTTGGAATGGGGGAGGGGGCACCGCAGAACAGGGATGGCCTGGAGCATGGGCACCTGTTCCTGTGTGGCTGCCACCTTTCCAGGGAGCGAAAGGGGGGATGGTGGGGGTTGGGTAGGGGGGGGGGGGGGGGGTCTCCGCTCTTTCCCTCTGAGTCACGTCAGTCCCAGTTTGGGCCTGCGCTCACCCTGGTCCAGCCACTCTCCTCTCATAACGTCCCCGGGTCTTCCTCTGTGTAATTTGCACAAAGGGATAAACTCGGCAGGGCGGCCCAGGTTAGCAGAGTGGTCGATTCCCCCCCCCCCCCGCACCCCCCCCCCCCCCCCCCCCCCCATTGACCCCCGCGCTCCGCATGCAGGGTGATTATACGGCTCAGGATCTCTAAGCACTCCGCCCACGGAACGCTCGCATGGAAATGAAGAAGCATTATTGTGTCATCGTTGAAAAAAAGAACACAAATAGGTCATATCCATGGGAGAAATTGTAAATTTCTGTTAATTTCTGTTTGTTTTGAGTTTAAAAAAAAAAAAAAAAAAGGGGGGGGGGGGAATGTGGTAATCTGCCCAAATGAACTTATTTGTGTCTTCCTATTTTGGCACAGGAAATGTCTCTTGTACTCTACAGCAGTGGTGTTACATTTAAAAAAATCTTTTGTAAGAAAGTGGCTGTTTTCAGGTGAAGTTCAGGTAATGTTTTAAGACAGTTGAGTCAGCATTTTTATTTCACCTTAGGGGTCTCGGATTGAAGATGAATATTCTTAAATTGGTCTCTGCTTGTCCTCCTAGAATATAGACAGCAGTCATGGCACAAATGGCCCCTAGTTTCCGCTTGCTTCTTTTATCAGAAGTAGTTTACATATTACACGAGTTAAGTCTGCACAAGGTTTTGCTTAAATGGTTTTGCACTGCGTCTCATTTTAAAAAAAGAACAGAAAGAAGCAAGTTGATGGAAACTTGTTTTTTTTTGTGTGTGTCCTAAGACTGAAAATAAATATGTAAAATGTCCACCCACCACCTTGGGGGGGGGGGGGGGGGAGAACAAAAGCTCTGCAATGCAGGAACAGAAACCAAGAAGGTCTGAAGAAAACTTGAAGAGTCTAGAAAGCCAAGCGTATCAAAGAGAGCTGTGATTACTCATCCGGGTAGGTGTGAGTGTGCAGAGATGGATTTTCAAACCTGCTCGTATACGCAGCAGAGAAGTATCAGCCGTGAACCAGAAGGCTATTCAGCGAAGGATGAGGGACTTCAGGAGAGTACATTACATTACATTACAGGCATTTAGCAGACGCTCTTATCCAGAGCGACTTACACAACTTTTTACATAGTATCCATTTATACAGCTGGATGTATACTGAAGCAATTTCGGTTAAGTACCTTGCTCAAGGGTACAACGGCAGTGTCCTTACCCGGGAATCGAACCTGGGACCTTTCGGTTACAAGCCCAGTTCCTTACCCACTGTGCTACACTCAGAGTACGCCAAATCTTAGGTGCAAACGGGTAATCATAGATACACTGACTGCGCTGATTGGGGGATCGGACCCGTGTCCTAGCCCGTAACACCCTTTCTCTGATTTAAATCGTCCAGCCCGCTTTGGGACGGAGCGTCCTGCGATACAGATGTTCTTGTGATAAATACATCTCTCGGCGGTGAATTAAAATTGTAATATCTGAAAGGCCATCGTGTCAGTGTCTGCCCGTATTCTAGGAAGTGTTTCTGTACCTCGACAATGTATGTGTTTCAGCATATGGCAGCTTATTGCATTTATGCGCAGGACGTCAGTTTGCCACCCTTGATCGGAGCACCATATCCGTGCACATAAATTAAATATTTCTGTGACATTTCTGGTGAGAGCACACAAGTACACACAGGCACACACTAGCCTTGCACAAATCCTGCCTGCTCTTGGTGTGTAGGCAGTGCTGCCAGACCAGTGTATTGAAAATGTAGTGTTGTGTAACTGGACCTGTAAGTGCTCATCGTCGGTTTCTGAGTTGTGGCCGCAATTTAAAAATAAAAAAAAGACACAGTTGTGCGGTTTCTTGAAAAACGATCGCCGTGCGTCTCTTGGCACCAGTGCCAGCTCAGGGCACGAAGATAGCGGCGTGGCGAACGTTTGCGTACGATACGTTACGGTGAGATTGCATTTCATCGCAGCGCAGTTGTTTTTTTTTTTTTAATTTAGTGGCGCTGCTTTTGAAGGCAGAGTTGATCTGATCTCTGGGCCGGGCCTTGTTTTTAACGCAAACCTGACATCATCAGAGGCCTGTGTCCCGCTCTGGGCTCATTTGGTTTGGTCTGTCCGACGGTTGTGATACCTGTGAGCGCCGAGTCAGTTCATTACCGATCATTTCTGAGTGAGTGCACTTTGCATGCATGTCTGATATTCTAGCTCACGGTTTGCATATGCACGTCATAATACACCGTTTAGGGTTGCGTATGTATATGCACCTATCTGTCTGGTGTGCCTCTACCTGTGATAAGGTTGCTTTCTTAACCACCGGCCTACACGGGAAAGACAAAGGGAATGCCTCTTCCTTTTCCCCCTACGCGAGGGCGTGCTAAATTTTTTAAGTGAACTGCGTCATAAAGTGGAAGCTAGTAGTTGTGGTTAAGTGTCATTTGAGATGCACGAACCTTCTCTGCCATTGCGGAACCCTTGACCGGGGCAGCGGTCGGGCGTCACGAACAGCGTGTCGGTTATTTTTCAGTCCTCCTCTGCGCGGGGTTCCATGCAAATGGAACGGCTTTTTTTGAATCGCTGGCTTTCCTGGGTCGAGGGGGGGGGGACAGACGTCATGTCTCAGTGGCGTGCGCGTTTAGACAAATACTGAAATTATCAGACCGTGAATCTCGGTCGGTTCACTGCGAGCCTGAAGCCTTGCTCCATTTTCCTAACTAAATGCCAACCCCCCCAGCGCCCCCCCCCACCCCCGAAACACATACAACACATGTAACACATGTATACAAGCATGCACAGGGTTTTATACACACAATCACACTGTCGTTGCCATGCACACGTGCCATGCACATACAACAACCTCACACACACACACACACACACTGACACGCATGCACGCATGCACGCAAACATACACACTCAGACATGCATGAGCCACAGAGGGAGTTCATAGTCATTTTCCGGTTGCTAATTGAAACGATGCTGAGAGGAGAGCAGGTGTGATAGCACATTGTCGTTCTCCAAAAACCGCCAGATTCTCCCTGTCTCAGTCGCTTCAATCTGTCTTACAGCAGTGCTGAGCAGTCTCAGGCACACCACCTTCCTTTAGCCAAATGTGTGTGTGCGTGTGTGTGTGTGCATACGTGGGTGTGTGTGTGCGTGCATGTGTGGGTTTGTGTGTGTGCGTGCATGCGTGTGCGTGCGTGTGTGGGTTTGTGTGTGTGCGTGCATGCGTGTGCGTGGGTGTGTGTGTGCATGCATGGCGTGTGTGCATTTGTGTGTGTGGGTGCGTGTGCGTGCCTGTGTGTGTGTGGGTAGGTGTGTGTGCGTGTGTGTGGGTGCCTGTGTGTGTGCGTGTGTGTGCGTGTGTGTGTGTGTGCCCGTGTGTGTGTGTGGGTGCGTGTGTGCCTGTGTGTGTGTGTGTGTGTGTGCGTGCGTATGTGTGCGTGTGCGTGCGTGTGTGCGTATGTGTGCGTGTGCGTGCGTGCCTGAGTGTACGGATGGCGGAAGGCGGTCTGGGAAGGCGGATGAGGTGAAAATCTGATACGGACACAGTTACGCTGTATTAAGTCACTTTGAGACTCCATGTGATTGTGACATCACGGGAATCACTCAGTTACCCAACAGGGAACAATGCCGGCATTCCAGTGACCGGCTGCACTGCCCCAGAGCTCTGCGCCAGTAAGGCGGAACGTGTCTGTCAGAGTGTGGCGAGAACAAGCAACCCGCGCACGGCTCGGCCTCTGTGATGTTCAAGGCCTTAAAAAAGACAACAACAAAAAAAAAACTTGAAAACGGTCATCTTCGAGAATATGGGTTACATTCATGCAAGGAAAGCATGCACTCGTTTCCAAATTCAGCGTTGTCACGCTGTACTTCCGTGTTTGGGTCTGACCTAAAATGTTGCAATTTTTTTGTGTGTGTGTGTATGTAAGATTATATTTTTGAGGAACCTGTTTAATCAGAATGACTGTGCACTATTCGTGTGGCATGGCATGGCATGACATGACAGGGCAGCTCAGGAGAAGTAGTGCGGCAGCGAGAACCAAACAGTGTAACGTTAAAAAATAAAGAACAGGCGCGCGTGAAGGTTGGGGAGCTAACCGGTGGCCCTACGTAATACTCATTACCCAGAATCCTCTCCTTCCCTCAGGGCCTAAATTTCAGTCTTCCTGTCTGAAGGAAGGCTTCATGTCTGTCCTGTTTATCTACTAGTCGACCCATATCTTCCCGATCTGAGCCATTCCAGGATGTAGCCCAGCTGCAGAGGTTCTGTTCTGTGGATGTCATCGCCATCGTAGATTACTAAGCATGAAAGTGTTGTATACGACATGGGGCGACATAGCTCAGGAGGTAAGACCGATTGTCTGGCAGTCGGAGGGTTGCCGGTTCAAACCCCGCCATGAGCTTGTAGAAGTGTCCTTGAGCAAGACACCTAACCCCTAACTGCTCTGGCGAATGAGAGGCATCAATTGTAAAGCGCTTTGGATAAAATGCAGTCCATTTACCATTGTATACAGTGTATGTGGTCAAGCCTTCATCTGCAGCCTGTTAGCCTGTGTGCATGATAACCGTGATAATCACTTGTTAATCACATTTAATATTTTTAATGTTGTGCAGTTGATCAGTTATTAAATATTTACAGTGCTTTGCCATATTCATAATGCATGTGTGAATTCAATTCAGCTATTGATAGCTGTAGGCATCACACATATAGCCTATACTGTACACTGCTTAGCAGGGCATAAATGGCTGGAAAAAAAATTCACAGGCTGTCCTGCAGTGTTGCTGAGTCGCATGGAACATGTTGTACTCTCCCCTTCTTCTGACTACTTCGCTGTGGGGTGGCCCTACCCTGGCTTGATCTGCTTGCAACCAAGACGCCTCCCGGATTGATTTTGAGCAATTGGCTTGTGCTCGTCATAACAGTGGAAACTCGAGCAGAGTAAACACAGTAACTGTGCCAGGCTTTCTGGTTCTACCCAGCAATAATAAAATAGTCATAAGACTGTTGTTGTGTTGTGACATCACCTTGCTCCGTTGTGAGAGAGAGGAGCTCCACCAGTCAGAGAGCACGTTGGTGGCGAGCGGTGGAACAGCAATGAGGCTGGCAGGCGGATTGGTGGTGGTGGTGGTGGGACCGGGTGGACTGCAGGCCTTGTTGGGTAACGCGAATTAGCGCCGGTCTCGGCTCGTCGATTTCCTGCCGCCGACGCCGCAGCAGAGCGCTCGGAGAAGTGGCTTCCTGATGCCGACGCGCCCAGTTGTGTTGCGATGGTCCTCCCTGAACTCTGAGCGCCTTGCATCACCGATGCCGCTGGAACTTTTAGCTTCTGCTTCATTTTAACTTCATTAGCTTCTGCTTCCTTTTAACTGATTAGCTTCTGCTTCATTTTAACTGAGTAGCTTCTGCTTCATTTTAACTGATGAGCTTCTGCTTCATTTTAACTGATGAGCTTCTGCTTCATTTTAACTGAGTAGCTTCAGCTTCATTTTAACTGATTAGCTTCAGCTTAATTTTAACCGAGTAGCTTCTGCTTCATTTTAACTGATGAGCTTCTGCTTCATTTTAACTGAGTAGCTTCTGCTTCATTTTAACTTCATTAGCTTCTGCTTCATTTTAACTGAGTAGCTTCTGCTTCATTTTAACTGAGTAGCTTCAGCTTCCTTTTAACTGATTAGCTTCAGCTTCATTTTAACTGATGAGCTTCAGCTTCATTTTAACTGAGTAGCTTCTGCTTCATTTTAACTGATGGGCTTCTGCTTCATTTTAACTGATGAGCTTCTGCTTCATTTTAACTGATGAGCTTCTGCTTCATTTTAACTGGCCGATCCACTGGAACATGGATGTTCCCTGGGGAGATGTAGTGGCACTGTCAGTCAAAAAAAGTACCGCCCCTCCCCCACAGAAATAAAAAAAAAAGACTAAAGGCCTAAAGATTCTTAGGAAGAGTCAGCATCAGGGAACATATTACTGTAAAAGGGCTCTTTAAATATTTTTAGGCTCTTTAAATAAATTTAACATCGTAACTATATTTCTCTCACGTTGTGTAAACTTATCCTTTAGAACAACAGTTTGGATAGAGTAGCCGGTCTGTCATTTCTTTGGCCAGATAAGATTGCAGTCCGGGGGAAACGGGGGAAGCCGATTGGTTGGAGTGCTGAACATGAACTGAGTTGTAGCGTTTCTCGCAGTGTACAGTAACAGCGAACTCAGAGACTGTGGTGTGTCGGGAGCTGACTCACAGCGCATGGAAGCCGCCTGGCCGTTTTCCTAAATTAGGGCCGTCCGACTGCTGGAGCCACCGACTGGCAGATCTGTTTTACGTCTCTCCAAACTGCCAATCACAACACACGAAAGGAGCGCATCTGGTCTAAAGAATTAAAAACATTTATCCCATTCTTTTATTATGAGTCATTACCCATCTTGCTCCTTAAAGAGGTTGTAAAGCTGGGATTAGTGTGACCTTTGGGAATGCTGTGCTGTTTGGGTCACTGTAAAGTTTTGGAATGCTTGTCAGGATTAGGGTAAAATGAAAATTTGGGATTGCTGAAGGGCTTCGTCTGGGGTAAATTCTTTGAACACTGTAACGGGTAGTTTGTGGAAAGGTCGGGAGTTCTGTAGAGCTTGGGTCAGGGTAAAATTTTGGAATTTGTTAAGGCTTGGAGTTGGGTAAATTTTAGGAATGTTTTACGGCTTAGTGTAAAGTTTTGGAAAACTGAGGCTCAGTCTATGGTATAGTCTGGGAATGCTAAGCTGTAGTTTAGAGCAGGTTTGAAATTTTGTAAGCCAGTGATAGTGTGGGATTCCTCACCCTTACAGAAGCACAGCATAATTGAGGTTATTATACAGGGCTTATGAACATGTTTGTCTTCATTCTGTAGTTCCAGATAACACACCTGAGCACCCTTCTATGGCAAACATGTTTCCGTGGAATAAATATTGAACAGTAGTTTCTTTTATTTGCCTTTTCTCTTCTGCATTTCTTCTTGTTCACTGGGATACTTCCTTTCAAGCATGCAGTATCGCTTTCATGTGACAGTTAAAAAAAAGCACATATTTGAACACCTTTATTAACACGCCCTAGGCTTTGATATTGTTGTCCTAACTGGAACCGTTGGTGGAATGCTTCTAAAATGTCTGATAATACTGTATGCGTGGACCTCCTGCAGTGTCTGTCCTGCACCTGTGGATCTTGGGTTAGCAGGTGTTGGGGTCAGGGTCAGTCTTGCAGCTGTGGATTTTGGGATGGCGGGTGTTGGGGTCAGGGTCAGCCTCATGACTATGGATCTTGGGATGGCCGTTGTTTGGTTCACGGTCAGTCTTGCAGCTGTGGATTTTGGGATGGTGGGTGTTGGGTTCAGGGTCAGCCTCGAGGCTGTGCATCTTGGGAAGGCGGGTGTTGGGTTCAGGGTCAGTCCTGTATGGTCTGTTGGCTCTCATGCCTCCCTGGGTTGGCACTGGCTGTTTAGGATCGGTGGAACTGCCACAGTGGTCTGTCCCAGTCCAGACGATCAGGCTCCTCGTCGGGAAAGACAGCGTGTTCCTGGCTTGTGTGTTGGGGCCGGGGGTGGGTGCGATGGTGGGGGGGGGGGGGGGCGAGCGAAAGATAGGTCGTGACCCAGTGGAATTGGCAGGGTGCCCTGAGGCCCGATCCCTCAGCAGGAACACGCCCGAAAACTCGCCAGAGGCGCCGCAGCAGAGCAGGTGGCCGAGCACTTCCTCCCCCCCCGCCTCCTCCTCATCCTCCTCCTCCTCCTCACAGCCCGGTCCCCCCCCCACCCCAAGCGTAGCCAGCACACGGCGTCCTTTCCCTCACTTCCCACGGTGAGGAGCAGGAACACCGTCAGCCATCCCTGCCCATGCAGGACGGAAGCGCCAGCCACAAAACAAGCGGAGGCACATCTACGTCTTTGCTTCTTTGCTTTTTTTTTTTTGCTTTAGATATGTTCTAATGTGGAATATGAGGTGCAACCAGGAGGGGACTCCTGCGTGATCCAACAGCAGTGGCACCCTTTAAGAGCTCCCCAATCCCCCCATACCTCCCCCCCCCCCCCCGCCCCCCCACATCAATACTGCAGCCCTCAGGAGTTATGAGAGAGAGAGAGAGATAAATAGAGAGAGAGTACATATACATATATTTGTGTGAATGTCTATATATCTAATGGGAGGGGCGGGGCGAGGAGGAGGTGTGACAGTGCTGGGGCCAACGTGGACAGGGTGGGGGGGGTCGGGGGGGGCGGTGTCAGGGGTGGGGCAAAGGGAAAGGGAGGCTGTGCTGCAGGTGGACACCTGTACAGCGGAGGGAGAGAGGGAGACTGACAGAGTGCAGTCTCAGAAAGGGAGGGAGGGAGAGAGAGAGAGATAGAGAGGGAGTGAGAGAGAAAGAGAGAGACCTGAGAAACGCCGCAGTATGATGGTGTCTGGAGGGTTGCTATGGGCCTGGCGATGCGGACTGTGCAGCTGTCTGGGAGAGAGAGAGAGGGAGAGAAAGGGAGGGGGAGAGAGAGAGGGAGAGAGAGAGAGAGAGAGAGGGGAGTGTGCCTGAATGTTAATGGGTCTCTCAGAGAGAGGTGGCAAGCAGGCTCAGAACAACAGGTTAGCCAGGTCTGAAACACTGCAGAGAGTGTGTGTGTTGGTGTGTGCATGTGTGTGTGCGTGTGTGTGTATACGTGTACGTGTGTACGGGTGTATGTGTGTGTTGTGTGCACGTGTGCGTGTATGTGTATGTGTGCGTGTGTGTGCGTGTGTGCGCGTATGTGTGTGTGTGTGTGTGTGCGTGTGTGCGTGTGTATGCGTGTGTGTGCGTGTGTGCGCGTATGTGTGTGTGTATGCGTGTGTATGTGTGTGTGTGCATGTGTATATGTGCGTGTGTGTGCGTATGTGCGCGTATGCGTGTGTGTGTTCATTGGAGGGATGTGCATCTGCTGCAGCACACACGTTGTTAGAACAAGAAATGGTTTCTTTCTTTGTCGTTCACCGTGTCAGATCCAGGAATGAAAGGGGAAAAAAACGCTTGTGAACGCATCGGAGCGCTGCGCCTCTTTTGTGTGGAAAAGGGGCGCGTTTCACACATTTTCAACTGTTGCACGCTGCTCTCCAGCAATCTCGCCTGCCCACTGCCAAACTCGATCGAGGCGATGTGGGTGATTTGGAGAAACGGAGCTCTTGTGGAAAAGCTGCCATATTGACGGGCGCAAAGCCCCCCCTCCTGCATCTGATGTGCGGATTACGTAAAGACGGACTCCGTCTATCAGTGTCTTTATCTGCATCTGCAATCTCCTGTCGGACCAGCTGCTTTCTCTCCCAGCGTGTCAGTCAAAAGGGGTCCTTTCTGTTGCCTGCTAATCCACAGGGTCTTGTGCACATTAGAGTTCCTCATTATGCGTGAGCCGGCTGGGCCGATTTTCCCTCGTCTGTGTGTGTGTGTGTGTGTGTGTGTGTATGTGTGTGTGTGTGTGTATATGTGTGTGTGAGTGTGTGAGTGTGCGTGTATGTGTATGTGTGTGTGTGTGCATGTGTGTGTGTGTGTGTGCGTGCGTGCGTGTGTGCATGTGTGTGTGTGCGTGCGTGCGTTTGTATGTGTGTGTGTGCGTGCGTGCGTTTGTATGTGTGTGTGTGTGTGAGTGTGTGAGTGTGCGTGTATGTGTATGTGTGTGTGTGTGCGCGCCTCCGTGTGTGTGTGCATGTGTGTGTGCGTTTGTGTGTGCATGTGTGCGTGTGTGTGCATGTGTGCGTGTGTGCATGTGCGTGCGTGCGTGCGTGCATGCGTGAGTGTGTGAGAGAGAGAGAGAGAGATAGATGAGGGTCATTGCTAATCAGATATACCCCCATGCCAGTCATCACTTTGCACTTCAGCCTGTGTGTCTTCAGTTTTAAATTATTTAAATTCTATTGACAAGCCGTGCAGAATTTATGGGGGAATTAATTCAGATATAGAAAGCAAGTCACCCCCCACCATTACACAAAGAGGAGAGAGTAGGGAGAGTGAGAAAAAGGGAGAGAGTGGTTGAGGTAAAGAGGGAGAGAAAGAGGGAGAGAGTGAGAGAAGTAGAGATAGGGAGTGAGAGATGCAGAGAGAGAGAGCAGGAGGTAGAGAGAGAGACGGAGCAGAAGAGGGAGAGAGGTAGAGAGAGAGACGGAGGTAGAGAGAGAGAGACGGAGCAGAAGAGGGAGAGAGATAGAGAGAGAGACGGAGGTAGAGAGAGAGACGGAGCAGAAGAGGGAGAGAAACAGAGACGTGGCGCGGGCCTGTTTGTGCGTCTGAAAGCACGCTCAGTCGCTCCTGCGTCGATGCGAGTTATCGTCGCGTTGAGCGCGCTCATGCGTCTCCGAAACGCTGCGGGGGTTGGGGGGGGGGGGGGGGGGGGGGGGTGTCCTTCGGGACTTTTCCCAGGATCTGGATCCCATCGCCCACCCTCCTCTCAGAAGGGTGGTGTCCGCCCTGGGCGGTCCACGTTCCGAAAAACTCCCCGGAGGTTGCCTGTCCCCACCACGAAACGAGGAAGGCGCAGGTCTGTCGCCGCCGGCGGGTTTGGCGGGCTCTGGAGCTGGTCCTTTCAGATCCTTTACCCCCCCCTGGAGGTGACCACCTGACACCTCCGCAGCGGTCGCTGTCCCATTGGTTTAATTTAGGATTTTTTTTTTTTTTTTTTGCACCCTCTCACATCACATCAGTGATTATGTAATCCACCCACCAGGGATGTGAGGGGGAGGGCAGGGGAGGGGGAGGGGAGGGGGAGGGCAGTGGAGGGGGCGGGGGAGGGGGAGGGTTGTGGAGCTGAGGCGATTAACCTCATGAGGATGGACGCGGTGAGGATGTGATGTCATAATGCCCCTGGTGACCAAGCAGAGAGGTTCCTTACCGCTCAGCGCGGCTCAACATGGCCGCTGCGTTATGGGTATAAGCGTTAAACACGGGAGGGGGAGTAGGCCCAAAGCCCAGCGGTCGGGCCGGACCCTTTGAGGAATTCTGGGAATGATGGCGGGGTGTGACAGGACGGCCCGGCGGCCCGAAACGTGCGGGAACGTGCGGGAATACGGCTGGAATGTGCGGCCGGTCTCTGCTTCGGCCTCTTCACTCTGCCCCCCGGGGGGGACCGTATCAGATCACACACACACTGGCATTCCCCTCCTCCGCTCCTTTTGTTCCGCTGTCCTCCTCCTCCTCCTCCTCCTCCCTCTCTCTCTCTCCTCTCCTTTCTTGCTGCTGCGCTCGGTTCCTCTCGTCGCTCTGGCGCTCTCCCGGTCCGTTTCCGTGCTCGAACCCGTGCCTGCGGTCGCCGTGGCGATGTCGGCGGGCGGCGCTGATGGCTTCTCCGGCCGTGTTAAAGCGAGGCCCCCCCGCACGCCGCTTCGGCTGAAAGGCCTCCGATGAGCGCCGGCGTCTGCGGGGCGTGAGACTGAGAGAGGGGCTCTTCTCCGCCGGCCGCCTCCTTTCCTGAGGGGGACGGTTCCGTCAGCGTTCCCCCGGGCTCTCCCGGGGCCTCACCCCCCCCCCCCCCTCAGCCGTGAGCTGAGGCGTCGGGGCATCTCCCAGGGGCACAGCCCCCACCCCACCCCAAAAAAAAACGCCTCGGTTATCGTTCCCCTCTCTCTTTTCTGGCCCCCTTTTGTTGTGCAAATTCGCCCGGCCCCCGACAGCTGGTGGGCTGGCCGGCCGGCGGGATCGATGCCGCCGCCGTGGGGAAGGACCACAGCGCTGAGCTGCGAGGGGAGTTGGGGGGTGGGGGGTGGGGGGAAGGAAAGTGGAGAGGTGCGCGTGGCATTGGGGAAGTGCAGGGAGTTTGTGCAGAAGCTGAACCCTTAAAATCTCTTGGGGGTCAGCTCAGGGGTTTCAGCTGGGCCTGGTGACAGGAGTGGAGGCAGAGAAAGACAGTGAGGGTCAGAGCAGAGGGGCACAGCCCAGTGATCCTGAGGATGGGATGGGGCTTTCATTGCAGGGCAGGGGAGAGACAGGATGGTGGGAAGAGTTTTGGTAGTCTGGCCTACCTGATAGAGTGAGAGAGTCTTAGAGTATGAGTGTGTGAGAGTGTGTGTGAGTGAGAGTGTGTGAGAGTATGGGAGTGTGTGAGAGTGTGTGAGAGTGTGAGAGTGTGTGAGAGTGTGTGAGAGTGTGTGAGAGTGTGTGAGAGTGTGTGAGTGTGTGTGAGTGTGTGTGAGTGTGTGAGAGTGTGTGAGAGTGTGTGAGAGTGTGTGAGAGTGTGTGAGAGTGTGTGAGAGTGTGTGAGAGTGTGTGAGTGTGTGTGAGAGTGTGTGAGGGAGAGAGTGAGAGAGAGAGAGAGAATGCTCTCTGCCCACCTGGCGCAGGGATGGACTCCAGGATGTTGGGGTTGAGGGGAGGGGGGAAGGGGGGGCTGGGCGGGGTTGCCTCTTTCTCTGGGCTCCTGAGGGCCTCTCCTTTCTCTCAAAATATATCCCTGCCCCCGTCCCGGAGGACTCACACCCTCCCTGCTCTATTTTTAGCCCCCCGTCTGCGCTGGGGTACCCCGTGGGTTCAGGCAAGGCTAGAAATGTCCCACAGGCCGGCCGGCCTTCCCCTGACTGCATGTACCCCACACCCCACACCCCTCTGCCCCTGCTCCCCGCGCCCCGCGCCCCAACCCTGTCTCAGAGACAGATGGGACGCCGGGGACTGCCCTCCGCCTGTCTGCCCGTCCACCTGCACTGGGCACGTCCAGCGGGCACGCCCACTCTGCCGTGCCAGGCTGGCGGGCACCTCCCACCCTCTGATCCCCAGGGGCCTCCTGCTGCTGTCCCTCTCACTTTCTCTCTCACTCTTTCTCTCTCACTTCCCCTTTATCTCTCTCTTTCGCTCTCTCTCTCTCTCTCTGCTTGCTCTCTCTCCTTCTTTCGTTCTCTTTCTCTCTGTCTCTCCCCTCTCTCTCTCTTCATGCTCTCTCTCTCTCTTCCTCTTTCATTCTCTCTCTCTCTCTCTCTGTCTCCCTCTCTCCTTGCCCAGCAGAGCTTGGTTTGATGTCTGTGGGGCATTTTGCTGCAGATCTGTGTTAATCATACGATGCGGTTAGCAGAAGGCCTCGCAGTGCTGTGCACAAACGCTTCGCTGTCTCTTCCAATCAGACGGGCCCGTGCAGCTGGACAGCCCCCCTGCGCCCCTGTCCCTCTGGCGGGGCGGAGGGGGAAGGGGGGGGGGGGGGCAGGGCGACGTGGGGGAGGGGGGAACTGCGCTGAGGTCTCATGTTGTCTAATGGAGATTTGTTTAGACACATTCTGGCCTCCTCAAAATGCACGTTCAGACGTACACACACGTGTGTGTTACAGGCAGTAGACCCCACTCACACCTTCGGGTGTGAAAACAGGGGCACTGGTGATACACCTGTCCCGTTCAGAGCATCCCCAGTCAGGACTGTACAGTGTGACCCCCCCCCCACCCCCCCCCAATTCACACTGCATACATGGCTTATAACGCATCAGCTACAGAGGAAGAGGGAGCTTAGAGCTGGGCTAGCACAAGCACAGACCCGATGGAGCAGGGACGTCTAATAGACACACGTGGGCTTGACTAAAGAGCTAATGGCCTTCGCTGGTGTCTGGTATTATACTGGACCCGGGGGGGGAGGGGGGCAGGGGTGGGTGAGAGAATCCTGATCTGTGCTGTAAATGTTTTTAGGGCTTTTCAGTTTTTTATTGGACAGCTGATTGTGGAGGCGCAGGAAGAATGAGAAGTGAGAGAGAGAGAGAGAGAGAGGGAGAGGGAGAGAGGGATGTGACAAAGGTAGCACCGCTGCCTCTGTCGCAGCGAGCAGTGAGCATGTGGACGGTGCTGTGCAGGCTATGCCGCGAGACACCCCTAAATTGGTCTTTCTCTTTTCTTTTTTTCTGTTTTTAACCAGTCCCAAAATGTGAGCACATATTAATACCCATTTCCTGTGAACAGAGACCGTGGTGCTACAAATGAACTGTGCACCTGATGCTGCTTTCTTTATATTCTGAAGGGGAAAAACATAACTATGAAGAGAAAACACAGTCTGGTCTAAGCAGGCTGAACAACTGACTAACTGGCACGGGCCAGATTCCCCCCTGACCCCCCCCCCCCCCTCCCAGGGCGAGTGGTTTCTTGTGCAGAGGTCTCCGTGGAGACGATATGTTTGGGGGGGGGGCACGCGCACACACACACACGGGCACATGCACACACACATACACACTCGTGCGCACACGTGGACACACACAGGCACATGCACACACACACATGTGTGCACACACACACTGGCACACACGCACATGCACACACACACATTCGCACACATACAAGGGCACACACATGGGCGCACACGCACACACACACACACACACACTCGCACACGTACAAGGGCACACCCATGGGCACACACATGCGCACACACAGTATTTGCCCAGTGCCAGTGGGTGTGCGTGTGCATTTTCTCTGGAACCCTGTTATATCTTAAGGCATCCCTAACCCGGGCGTGTTTGCGTCCTGTGTGGACAGATCCTGCCCGAATCGCCTTCTCGCGTCCCTCGCACGGATATATCCGGAAGGGTTTTTAATCTCCGTTCTTTCTTCGGAACTGGGCAGGCGTGTTTTACTGGGCCCTCTGGAGACGGTCGTCCAGGAAACGGAATCGTTTCAGACGCGACTGTCATCGCGACAGGAAGTCGCCGCCCTGCGCCGCTGCCCGGACGAGCGCGTTCCGCCCGCAGCCCCGTGCCGAGTTCGCGATCTGTTCCCTTTCCCCTTTTTCGGCCGGGTACCCCGGGTCCCGGCACGCCTGCCTGCCCGCCTGCCTGCCGCCCCCGAGGGGCGCTATTCGCAGCGTTTCGGAAAATAAAGTCGGGTTCTGTTACGGTCAACGGAGTCGACCGCACCGCCCCCAGCTCTCTCTGCGCGACTCTCTCACTGCTAGCCTCACTGGCCCCCTGCTTTCCTGCTTCTGCCACTTCACTTTACATGTTTCCCTCTGTCTCTGTCCCTCTCTCTCCCTCTCTCTCCCTCTCCCTCTCTCTCTCCCTCTCTCTCCCTCTCTCTCCCTCTCTCTCTGTCTCTCTCTCTCTCTCTCTCTCCCTCCCTCTCTCTCTCTCTCTCTCTCTCTCTCTGTCTCCCCCCCCTCTCTCTCTCTCCCTCTCTCTCTCTGTCTCACTCCCTCACTCGTCTGCTCTCGGGTTGGATCAGTGAGTCGGATGAATAATGCAGTGTGAATGTAGAGGTCTTAGGCTCGCAGCAGTGCCCGTGTGTTTCGGGCTGGCTGTGCAGATGGAAATCTGGAATTTATCGGCGCTCTGAAGGCGAGCGACAGATTTGAGAGTTGGAGTGTTGCCTTGCCCAATAAGCTGATTTTTACTCATTTGACAGCGTCATTTTCCCTGACGGGCATTGCAAAATAGGGCATCAGTCAGGCACTCGATCTTGTTTTTTTCTTTTTTGCATGGTGGCATTTGCAAACTGGTTGTCACGTAGCGCGCATGAATTTCGTAAAAACTCGCGAAAGAAAGAAAAAAAAAACTTTATCGTTTCGCTGCTCTCGAGATTTCGCTCTGGCGCGCTGAGGAAGCTGAGCGCTCTCCTCTCTCCGTGGGTCGCGTCTCACATGGAAATCATCCTTTTCGGGAGCCCCCCGGGGCGAGAGGAACGTTCCCCTCTTCTTGCTTGATCTGCTTGGAGGAAGAAATCGTGAAACTGGGGTCTTGGACCCTTTTCCGACAGGTCACGCAGGAGATAAGCTGGCTGTACGGCTGAACTGCTGTCATCCCAGAAACCATGGCGGTTTTCCCTAACAGAGAAACCTCTGACATCACCAGCTGCATGTGCGTTGTTTTCTGTGTCTGCGGGGAGAAAAGTCGTTGCGTTGGCCGTCCGTGGTCGCGTCGCTACCCCGTCGATTCGGTCGCGTGATCGCTGAGAGACGGAGAGGGACGTGTGCTGTAATGGAGGCCCTTCTGGAAGCAGGCGGTGGCGTTGCCGGCCGCACTGTCGAAGACATTAGTTCTGCATGAACACAGCAGCCTTGGCATTCGAGTGTCTGGGTTTGACTGACAGCTAATCAAAGCTTTCAGGACCTGCTTGGAAATAGCTCATTTTTCATTACCGCGCGCGGCAAACAGACATCTGCTTAGCCTTCTTGCTTTTTTCTGGCATTATACGTCCGGAACGGAAGATAACCTTTGTGGCAGGGCTCCGTGTCCCCCTCAGCAGATGCTTTTGGGTGGAATCCTTGACTTTCTGGGTCTTCTTTACCACGTTCTGCAGCTGAGAAGATCTGGGGCCTACGCTGCTTCGGATTACCCATAATGCTCCTCTTCTGCCTGGCCTCTCCTCTCCACCACAGGATGTGGGTTTATTATTTATTTTTTTTACTTATCTCTGGCCCAAGAACTGTGGTCAATATGCGTGTACCTTCTGAGTACCTCCATTGCATTGATTTATTTGCCAACGGACCCTCTTCTGCTGGTTAGGTTTCATACCTTGTCTTTTACATCCTATCCTTTTACTCATCCTTTTACTGTCTATCCATCCATCCATCCTGCTTATTCCTGGTCAGGGTCATGGGGGACTGGGGTCTATCCCAACATCCATTGGGTGAGAGGCAGGGATGCACCATGGACAGGTTGCCAATCCATCACAGTGCGCTCACACACCATTCACTCACACACTCATACCTACAGGCCATTTAGAGTCCGGCTGGATCAACAGCTTCTGTAACAGAACTTTGCATTAACATTTCATAGATTCATGTTGCCTTCCATACTGAAGAGGTTTTCCAGTTTTGTTTTTTGGTGACTTACTGTTTTGCTTGTTCAGAGAAGTATTAGGAAGAAATAAGGGTATATTTGTTCCCCCTCCCAGAAACTTATATTTTATTTATACAGCTCTCTTACTTGTAATGTGTAAAAATATCCAAGTGTGCAAGTGAAAGCTCTAATATCTGTCTATATTAACGGGATGGGAAACCACCTTTGCACTGTTTTTGGGTTCCTTGTTTGCTGCCATTTTCTTCAGTGTCCATGAATCTCACCTGGTGAATTGTGGAGGGAAAGCGGAGGGTTCTCTTGGTGGTCTGTGCCATCCTGAATTAAAGGAAGACATTGCAGCATCTTGTGAAGCCCACAAATGCGATCAGGCCTTCCAAATACTGGGGGGGGGGGGGGGGGGGGGGCAGCGCGGCTAACGGCTTTCCTGTAGACTGATTTAGTTATTTTTGTTATTATCAGAGTCACATGAATGAGACTGGGCGTCATTTAAGATGGTAACGGTGGTAACTCAACTTCTGTGTGGGATTGGACCCCACGACCTCCTGCATGCCTGTGCAAGCCCAGTTCGGTCCCCGTGTCGAAGCCCAGTTCAGTCCCCGTGTTGAAGCCCAGTTCAGTCTCCACTTGTTGCTCTGCCGTGGATGCCAGTTGGATTTTCGCATGCTTTTTTAGTGAAGCTAAAGGCGTGAAACTGGACATCAGATCAGATTTCACACACTAACCAGATGCTCTACTCTGTGTTCGTCGCAGCACGAGGCTCACTCACGTAAACAGTTCTGCGTTTGGTCGCGTGCTTCGGTTCTCATAGTGTGTCTTTGGGTGTGTTTACCACAGGCTCTCCCTCGCT
Organism: Anguilla anguilla; assembly: GCF_013347855.1. Classification (NCBI taxonomy): domain Eukaryota; kingdom Metazoa; phylum Chordata; class Actinopteri; order Anguilliformes; family Anguillidae; genus Anguilla; species Anguilla anguilla. The sequence continues at coordinate 6,264,617 of NC_049218.1, forward strand.
TTCTTTTCTCTTAGTCTTCAGTGGACCCTTGTGTCGGTTATCCCAAAAGCCTTTTATTGTACTAATTGTACTTAATTTTTACAGTACATTATATTACAGGCATTTAGCAGACGCTCTTATCCAGAGCGACTTACACAACTTTTACATAGCATTTACATTGTATCCATTTATACAGCTGGATGTATACTGAAGCAATTTCGGTGAAGTACCTTGCTCAAGGGTACAACGGCAGTGTCCTTACCCGGGAATCGAACCTGCGACCTTTCGGTTACGAGCCCAGTTCCTTACCCACTGCGCTACACTCCGTCCTAACTGAGGTCGTTAAAAGGCGGTGCCCAGTTTGTTTGAGCCGCGGATCCCGCCGGCCCGTGGCCAGTCGGCGGACGGGGAGCGCGAGAGCCAGCGCTTGGGCTTCGGGGGCCGCGGCTTTGGAACCAGTGCATTGTGGGTTGAGAAAGCAGTGCATTGTGGGATGGAAATGCAGAGTGACACCTGCGTTTGAGGAGGAGGAGCTTCCTGCCTGGGAGTTTGAGCAGTCCTGGGCATGGAGGAGGAGGAGGAGGAAGAAGAACGTGCGTGAGGGAGCAAGTTGAGCTTTTTAGCCATGACGAGGAGGAAAAGCCAGATTAGTTTGGGATACGGTCGCCCTGTTTAGGAGTGAAAGCTGGCTGGGGAACAGGACCAAGGTGACAAAGCAGAGGCAATTGAGGAAGAGGAGCATGGGATGGAAAGGAAGAATAAGGGGAGACCCTGCACTTACGAGATATTCGCTGTGTGTGGGGTAACAAGGTGCCACCATACCGCCTCGCTTTTTGCCAACACGGCCTGAATGCTGCTTTACCAAACGAAGTTACCAAACAATCAGATGCCACCCAGAGGGATTGTTCCACCAGAAGCCACTCTTTGCCAAAAAGAGATCTGCCTCAACGCGACTGTGTTTCCTTCCCCTCCTTCGCATTGTTGAACGTTCAGAAAGCAGGGGTGGAGATTTTTAACGAAGGGGCTTGGGAGGATGACGGCGGTCTGAATTCCCGCCGCGCGATTGGCCGTTACGTGAGCGGCCTTTAAGCCGC
>NC_049218.1:6270689-6285689 GCF_013347855.1 Anguilla anguilla
AAGATTTTAAAAGCCTGCTCTGTGTTTTACCGGTGTGGGGACGAGTTTGGGGGGGGGGCTGCTTTCTTTTCTGTGGACTTCCAGCCTGTACACACTCAGGCTCCAGTTCATGCTCTCTTACACGCTTGACATGCAGAAGGACACACGGACGGACAGACGAGCCCGTGTGTACACAAACGTGCATGTGCACATGTGCTTGCTTCGCATGTAGACAGACACGAGTACAGATGGACACATACCACAATGGACTGAGAAAAACACACACACACACACTCACAAACGCACATGTGGGCATAAACAGCACACACACAAACAGCTCACACACAGACACACACACACACACACACACAAAATCCTGCTTGTTGCTGCACTCAGTGTCCTCACTCCCCTCATTAAGCAGTGCTGGGGATTAAGAGTGGCACGGGGGGGGGCGGGGGGCGGATTGGGGAGGGGGAAGGGGGAGCGGCTCGTTCAGTGGTGTACAGCAGGGTCCCACACCCGCCCAGTGGGTGCCCTGTCCCCTGGGGGGTGTGGAGGGGGGAGGGGGAGTGGGAGCGCCTCGTTCAGCAGTGTGCAGCAGCACTGTCCCACACAGTGGGTGCCCTGTTCGCTGTGCCTCAGAGGGACCAGCACCTCCCAGGCAGACCCATTAGATTAACTGTCCCGCTTAGAGAGGGGTGCTGTCACTCAGACTTTTCAGTGGCTCTGAGTGATTCGGATATTGGATGTCCAATGCTAATGCCCGTCGGTAATGAAGACATCTGGCATTGATTGCAAATGGCTGCCGGGCACTGCACTTCTTATGCCTTTATTCTGCGGCTGTCTGTCAGATCTGTCAGGTTTGTTGTTGTCATATTTAGAAAGATTGTTGCTTATTGTGATGGACAAGCAGGCAGATTGCGCACGTACCATCAACACCATTCAACGTCACAAAAAAAACTATTAAAGTTAAAAGTTTATCAGTAATATGTAAGCAATGTCTTGAGTAATGTATCCTATGTGTGTATAAATGCCATCAGCCCAATCAAAGCCTCACTGCTCGCCTTTACTAATAGACTCTCTCGGTGCCGTGTGTGTGCTGTATTTCACACTGTTTACTAGCCTAGCGGACACGGTTATCCAAAAGGTACTTATGTAGCTTAAACTTGTCATACTCTCCCGTGTCACAGCTCTGTGTTTACCGAAGCAGCCTTGCTTCAGCATGCGGCTGAAAAGAACAACCGCAAGTGGTTCCGTGCTGGATTAGAAGCTTCTAGCCTAGCGCTCAGGTGCCTGACATCTACAGTGAGGAATGTCATGTGTGCCAGCAAAGAATTTTTTTCTTCTGTAAAGAATACAATGAGCGCTGTGTGGCACAGTGCCGTTGCCATAGCATCGAAGGCTGGGCTGCCTAGCCCTGTTTTCTGGAGATCTACCGTCCCATAGCTTTTCCCTGCAGCCCTAGCAGAGCATACCTCATTCAGCAGTTAGAGAGCTCATTGAACTGTGGAATCAGGTGCGCCAAATTAGGGTTGGAGCGAGTAACCTACACAGGATGGCGGCCGTCCAGGAACAGGGTTGGGCAGCCCTGATCTAAGGCCTCTGTCTGTAACCTGCTCCCACTGGAGCCTCGTTCGAGGTTTTGCTGCGTTTTAATGTCATTTTGTGCTCGTGTTCTCCTAGAATTCGGATTCGAACCGCCAACGTCGCGGCTCACGTTGAGCACGTGGTTAGCGCTCTACGGACAGTGCCACCGGAGGCTCCTCCACCGCCCTCTTTTGAGCCGAAAGGCTTCGGTTCAGTGGTGAGCGGCTCGGTCAACCGCTAACTGATTGTTCTTTAATAAATTTACCTTGTAGTGTAACCTGCGTCTTGTGTTTGCTTTAATTTACGTGGACAGAAAGTTCTTCCAATAACCTGGAGCCTTCTCCTCTGACTGTGTATAATCTAGAGTCGGCAAAGAAGACCCTTTAGCCTTTGGGCCTGTTTAGTCAAGTGCTAGCCTGACGTAAAGCTAGCACTTTAAACTTTGGGCAGGTTTAGTCGAGTGCTAGCCTGACGTAAAGCTAGCACTTTAAACTTTGGGCGAGTTTAGTCAAGTGCTAGCCTAGCCTTAAGCTACGTGGCTCCTAAGTTAAACTCGAGGTAAACACGGGGACCGTCTTGCGCGTGACCGTCTGTGTGTTTTTGGGGTGTGAGGTGTGTGGACAGGGTTGTTTTGTTTACCCTTTGGCCCGTGAGGATGAGAGCGAGAGATTCTGCGTCGCTGTCACCTGCCGTTCCCAAACTGTTTGCCTTCGATCTCCCGGGACGACTCGGCTCTTCGAGCGACTCCGGGACAGGACGCGCCGTTCCGGTCTATCCCAGCATGCCTTGCTCTGTGAGGAACTGTAATTAAGGCTCCAAGAAAACCACCAGCCCCAAGACACTTGGGGGCCAGTGGGTTGATATGCGCCGGGCTTAAGAGGCCTAGCTTACGTCAGAATGGTATAGCTATTTGAAGTAGCCTACTTTGGTGAAATCTGATATCAAACCTTTACAGGGTGTTAAGGGTTGTGCATTTTTATTCATTTGAATATTATATTTTAATCATTTTATGGCTTCCATATGAGGATAATCAAGCCCTTCTTTTTTCTCCAATAAGATAAATTTAGACCTGTGAAGAGATCTGCATTTAGTCACACTGAACGAGCAGGACGGAGTGAAGATCAGTGAATTATCAGTTATTTTATGGAGTTCCCAAGCTCCCCTTTGTGAATACTGATGAGAGAATAAAACTGGATTTCTTGTAATTGTCTTTTTTTCCCTGCAAATGTTCAAATACTGATCCAAGTAGGCCACACTGTTGGTGATCCGTTGGTCAATATTCGATAATTCAAATATTCCGATGTTGGGTGACTCTCATCGCTAATTGTAGAAGTGTCCCAATGAGAAAAGAGATCACAGGAAAGTGGGGAATCGCTTGGCTGAATGTTTTATCATTTGTGAACCAGCCTTGTTCAACGAGTGCGTGTTTGGGTTGTCCAACTGCACTCTCGTCCAGGGTGTTTTTCACAAGTGCTTATCAACTTCCACATGCAGTTTTTAAATAGATTCATGCTCCGAGTTTTGTTGTTAAATGTTAAATTTTTATTTATAGGCTGTTAGTTTTCTGAGGACAGCCGTGTTAACCTGAAGTGAAATGGGAAAATGTTTTTTTCAGGCAACCAAATGATTCTTTTAGCTTTTGCAAAAAAAAAAAAAAAAAAAAAGGATAAATACAAATACACACCATTACAGGAAGCCTGTATGTGAATGAACACAGCCTGGTTTTTGGCTCACTCACGCAAATTTAATGCAGTATTGCCTATGGAGTCTGAGTAACATCTCTGTAGAGCATTACATTACATTACATTTACTTAGCAGACATGGAGCAGATATGGATTGTTTTTAGTGGTATGACCTGTCTTTGCTGATGCGCGCGTGGGGTTGTCTGAGGATGCCCATTAAAAAAAAGTCTCATTCGCAGACACTGAGGGGCCACAACGGATGGACGGACGGGCGATAGTTTTGTGGTGTGACCCCCCTTTTCTCCCGAAGGGACCTCTAGCAGATGATTGGCTGTTTGCGGGCCCCCCGAAAGGCCACTGGGGTTGGACGCCGCTCCGGTTACCCGCGGTGGGGGGGGGAAAAGAAACGGGTTTCAGATGAATATTTAATGCGGTAAATATCGCTGCTGTCATTGGCCGGGATCGCTCGGTGTGATTGATGGGCAGCCGGAACAGAGGAGGGACTGAGCGTTGGAAAGCTTGACGACGTGTGGTAACACAGGGGCATGCATGTGCACACGCGCACACGTGCTCACACACAGGCAGCGTCTCTCTCTCTCTCTCTCTGTCTCTCTCTTTCTCCCCCCCTCCCCCCTCTCTCCTTCTCTGTCTCTCTCTCTCTCTCTCTCTCTCTCTCTACCCCCCCTCCCCCCCTCTCTCTTTCTCTCTCTCTGTCTCTCTCTCTCTTAAAATTCAAACATGCTTCATTGGCATGTTGACGTGGCTGCAAATACCCAAGTGCAGCATTGCCTGTATAATCATTTTCATTGGATTATTGTGTAAAAAATTAGAGTCTAAAGGGAAAATGCTACCTGCACCTGGCTATAGTTAGAATGAAATACAGTTATAACAAATTAAAGTTAAAATGGCTGAAAGACTTCCACCTGCCCAAAATGCAGCCGTTAATCCATTGGTTGTTTTTTGTAAATGATGCAGACGCAAGCACGACCACATTTTAAATTTTTTTTTTTTTTTTTTTTAAACCATGGTTGAGCTGAGGACTGTGTCGTCCGCGCGGCGCTGAGATGTGCCCGGCGCACGCCCGGGCGGAGCGGACGTGGGTCCTGTGGCGTCGAGAGATCGGCAGGCGCGCGGCGCATGGCGGTCGCAGGAAGTGGCCTAGCATAGCGTTGGTCGCGCGCGATAAGGCCCGGCGGTGGTTTGCATGCTGTGAAACAGGCGTGTCGGGGGAGGGGGTGTGGGGGGGGGGCGGTGTTTGCCCGGCTGTGGGAGGCCGAGCTGATAAGGGGGGGGGGAGGGGGGGAGGGGGGGGGGCTCTTTCAGGGGGGCGTGACTCCCGCCTGGTGCAGATCCCGCTAACCCAAAGCACGGTGATTGATCCCCTTATTGAAAAGTGACCCCTTTTTGTGAAAAGTGACCTCCCCTTAGAGAAAAGTTACCCCCCCTTATAGAAAAGTGACTTCCCCTTAGAGAAAAGTTACCCCCCCCCCTTATAGAAAAGTGACTTCCCCTTAGAGAAAAGTTACCCCCCCCTTATAGAAAAGTTACCCCCCCTTATAGAAAAGTGACCTCCCCTTAGAGAAAAGTTACCCCCCCTCATAGAAAAGTGACTTCCCCTTAAAGAAAAGTTACCCCTCCCCCTTATAGAAAAGTGACCTCTCCTTAGAGAAAAGTTACCCCCCCCTTATATAGAAGTGACCTCCCCTTAGAGAAAGGTGACCCCCCCCCCTTATAAAAGATTCACCTCCCTTATAGAAAAGGCACCCTACTGATAAAATATATTTATTAAATTTCATAACCTACACGGGTTTGTTTGCTATGGGAAATTAACCTCAATCCCAAAAACTTAGATTACAGTACATGAGTCATTTTACCATGTAGGGGGTCACTTCTCTATATTAGGGGAATGAGCAGGGGTCCTTTCTCAGCGTAGAAAAGTGACTCTCGGGGTCAGTTTTCCACGGGGTCAGATTTCTACGTGACGCCGGCTTTTGTAAATCGACGCCGGACCGACCCGCGGCGCGGCTTTGTAGCGACGGCGCGCGGCGCTGGGGCTTCACAGAGGCGAGGAAGAGGAGGAGGAGGAAGGCTCTCGCCGTGACGCGGCGCGGGAGCTTACGGCGGCGTGGATCCGCTGCCTGCGCGAGTGGCAGTGCCGTCACGTCGCCGTGGCGATCTATTCCGCGTAGCTGTGCCGCGCGGTGATTGGGGCTCCGTGCTCTCTAACCCCGTCTGTGCGTGTGAGCGGATCTGGGGGGACTGATACGCGCTGCACTGTGGCTGTGTGCTAATATCACACACACACACGCACACAACTCTGTCCAAAAGCGCAGGAGTTACCCCTGAGATCCTCTGCTGCACAGCTACACTGTTGTTTGGCCTCGTTAGATGAGGTCATGGACGCTTTTCCGGTTCGTTTTCAAAAACGCATTAAAATCGCTTATATTCTGTACCGATTAACGTATTCATCAGTCTGATTAATCAACGGATGCTTTGATGGCCAACTCATTTCAGATGAGATTCGATTGGTCTGTGGTCATGTGGCGGCAGAGTGGCTCAGTGGTTGCTGCTGCTGCTTCGCGAGAAGGGGGTTCCGGGTTCGAATCCTGGCTCGTCCCGATTCCTCTCTCTCTCTGCGTGGAGTTTGCGTGTTCTCCCCGTGTTCGTGTGGGTCTCCTCCGGGTGCTCCGGTTTCCTCCCTCAGCCGAAACGTGTGGCCCCTGGGACTACATGTTGAAATTGAGCCTTCCTCGCTGACTCTGGTGCCTTTTTTTCCGAAATGTTGTTCCTGTGTATTGTCCCTGTCAGTTCGATTAAAATGTGAAATTCTGACTATGTTGGGCAGTCAGAGTTATCCGGGAAAAAGGAACAAACTCAAAATCATCAACGTCCAGGTCATCAGTTCTGCTAGCATCCCTATGCTTGCTTTCCAAAAATGGAGGGATAGCAACACCTCAAGGGGGAATTTAAGTTTTATTTATAAGTTAGATTTGGAGGGAAACGTGACCGTGAAAAGCTAAGTGCACTGTCTGCATTGCAAACAAAGCTTTTCGGAGCTGGAGTAACTAGTTTATTACCTGCAAGCAGAGCGTCCTAGCTCCTAGCATTCATAGCTTTCTGTTACAGTAGCCGGCTAAGTGAAAACGGCGATGGGCGGACTTCCAGCGATCTGTCTGTCTCGGTCAGGCTGCCGTTGCATAACGTTAAGCAAACGGCTTCAGGTTTCAGGCGAACGGCGCTGAGTGCGTTCAAAAGAAAAGAACTTAGCGATTCAAGTGCAGCCTGGATCGCATCAGATGGCCGTCCAATTAACACTGCTTCAGACGGGCATTTAGAAGCGGTCCTGCGGCTAACATTTGACTCCAAAGAATATTTCTGTTGCCATCTAGCCTATTTAACGGTTCCATGGTTCCGTGATTAATCTAATGATTTATTCAACTAATTTGAACTGAATGTTTTTTTTAATAGTCCCAGAATGCCGTATTTTAGGAAAAGAGTGTCAGCTGTCTGCTCCCTGAAGTTCCACTGGTTTTCATATGAGTACAAAGCGTCTCAGACCGCTGCTGTGTTCTGATTTTACACCTTTACTGTTACCATTAGGTCAAAGGTAGGTCAGAGGTCAACTGAGGGCCTCTCTGTGCTTCTTCCTTTTTATCTCTCTTTCTGCCTCTCCCTCCCTCTCTGTCATCCTCTCTCTCTCTCTGTCTCTGTCTTGCGCTCTCTCTCTCTCTCTCTCTTCCTCCTGCCGTAATGCATTTTTGGACGGTAATGCATTTAGAGGAATGCTTGCCACGCCTCTCTGTCGGGTTCCATCGGCGGCTGGGTCCCCTCTCGCCCTGCTGCCGCTGCTGAGCCGACAGGCCCCCGCTCGTGGCCCGACACCTCATTAGCATAACTGTCATGATAAGGAGGCTCTCTGAGCATCAGGTTTATTTTACCCACAGTCCTCAGCGTTTCCCGTGTCTGTGTTCGTCTCCTTTAAAGGGCAGCTGAGGTCATTTTGCGGAGAGGGCAGACCAGGGGGGAGACGGTTTGCTCCTCCAAGCGCTGTGAGGTGAATCCTTGAATCTCCTGAAATCTTGCCTGAATCGCCTGAACTTTTGCCTGAATCGCCTGAAATCTTGCCTGAATCGCCTGAAATCTTGCCTGAATCGCCTGAACTTCTGCCTGAATCGCCTGAAATCTTGCCCGAATCGCCTGAAATCTTGAAAAAGAAAAACATTTTATGTTCAAACACCTTTTTTTATCCCAGTCTTTTATTATATTTCAGTTATTAATTTATTACATTTACATGTTGTGTTGAAAGTTGGTTTTTAAATAACTTTAGGGTATTTAATGTATTATCCTAGTTCCTTTTTACACAATACAAATGCGGATATACGTTCTCCACATGGCTTAGGAGACCTTCAAGTGTAAATCTTCATGTTCTTTCGCTCTCCGTGTGTAACTGCGTGTCCCCGTGCAGGCTGAGGCACACTCTGTGCTTGCCCCCGGCGCAGTGGAGATACCCTGGGTGCTGTGTGTCATGCCACAGATGCACACACACTCACACACTCACACACACACACACACACACAGAAAACTGCAGCCGTGTGAATCTGACTCTGCTAAATGAGTCTCCCTGGGCTGTGCGCTTAATGAGGTGACCTTTCTTGCGCGTTTCAGGAGAAGTTCCTTCATTCAGGGTGACTTACACGTACGGCGTTATGTTAGCTAAATGTTTCCCATTGTAGCGTCCGTATGTCCCGCTAAAAACCCGCGACCATCTGGCCGCTAAACGGGGCTCCTCCAATCACAGCGCAGCCCCTGCTGCCCTGAGCGTTTTTTTTTTTTAGTCATTTTCCTGCGCGCTACTTTTTTTTTTTGTACCTCTAATGATGTGGTCCGAGGGGCTTGTGTTGCTCGGCGCAGGAAGTGATGTCAGAGGCGCGCTGGACAGCGGCTGTGATGAGCTGGCCGCGGGCTCGTACCGAGTGCTCGGGCTCTGTTAATGAGCTGAGCCACACTGTCGCTGATGGCCGGCGGCGTTGTCCGCCCCGCAGGAGGCTCCCGTTCCACTTTACGGGGAATGCAGGGAGGACAAACGGGGCTTTGTGTTCCGCAGAGCAGCGGTCGGGTGTCTTCCTTCAGTGCGATTTGTGTGTGTCCGTGTGTGTGTGTGTGTGTGTGTGTCCTCCCATTCTTTCTCTCTCTCTCTCTGTTCCCTCTCTCTCTCCTCTCTCTCAATCCCTCTCTCTCTCTCTCTCTCTCTATTTCTCTCTGTCACTCTCTCAATCTCTCTCTCTCTCTCTCTCTATTTCTCTCACTCTCTCTCTCACTCACTCACTCTCTCTCTGTCTCTCTCGCTCTCGCTCTCTCTATCTCTCTCTTACTCTCTCGCCCTCTCTGTCTTTCTCGTTCTCTCCTCTCTCTGTCTCTCTCTCTCTCATCTTTTTTATCCCCCTCACTTTCTCAAATCAGCACATTCAGTAAGGCTGTCCCACCCCCTGTCCCCCTCTCCCCCTGTCCCACAAGGACTGAATGGCCTCATTATATCTGCTTGACATCTCCTGCCCCCCCCCCCCCCCCAGTAATCGTGTCGGCCTCAAAGCCTCACCCTGCCCCAGAAGAGGGAGCAGGTCTCATCCTGGTGTGTGTTGGGGGGAGCAGGTCTCTCCAGGTGTCTGTATGGTGTCTTAATGTTCGGTGGGGGTGGGGGTGGGGGCTCATCATGAGCAACATCTGCATATTGTAATATTTTATGTGCCTATCCCACATTTTGGTTCAAACCTGAACCCTCCCCAAGCTATGTCTCTTCTGAAACCAAGCACAGCAACTTTCCTGGGGCACTGACAGTTAAACTCTTCTCAGTTAAACTGAAGCCGTAGGGTAGTGCTCTCTCTTAATCCTTTTTATTGCCTCCTGTACCGACGGCCATATTGCTGGTGTGTTTTCTTGTAGAACTTGCAGAAAGGCGTGTGGTTCCGGTGCACCTTCACAGCTGTAAGGCGTTCAGCACAAATGGTGCACCAATGGAATCTTTGAATTTTGTTTGCGAAATTGAGTACTGCTAAATGGACATTTGAATTAATCGCTGACACGGCAAAATTGTGCACTTTGTGTAGGAAATCTTGTATAACTGAGACTGTGAAGTCATGTCTTAATGCGATGATGTAACACAGGTACTGTGAAGTCATGTCTTAATGCGATGATGTAACACAGGTACTGTGAAGTCATGTTCTAATGAGATGATGTAATAAAGGGAGTGTGAAGTCATGTTCTAATGAGATGATGTAATAAAGGGAGTGTGAAGTCATGTTCTGGTGAGATGATGTAACAGAGACTGTGGCGTTATGTTGCAAAGAGATGATGTAATAAAAGGAGTATGAGATCATGTTCTAATGAGATTATGTAATAAAGGGACTGTGAAGTCATTTGTCTTGTCACTGCTTTCCTCACTTTGTGCTTTCTCTTGCTTTTCGTCCGCAGATCATCAAAAACTGGAAAGAGAAGCTCGGATCTGTCGTTTGCTCAAACACCCCAACATTGGTGAGTGTGGCTACCCTTCATTCAGTCCAGACAGACCCTAAGGAATGGGAAAGCACATTTTAGGAAGAGTAACCTGAATGACCGCGTGAAGCCTTAATACCGTTTACCTCGTTAAGAAGACTGAATTAGATGCCAGTTGATGCTAACACGCAACTTGTGAAAGAGTGCATATTTGCGGTATGCACAAGCTGTGCTTGGCCCTAGGAGATGTCGAGCGCACGGCCTCCACTGTTACAGTATTTCTGCTATGTTTGGGCGTGTGTGTGGTTTCTGCGCGTAGCACACAGAGAGGGACGAGGGAAACACTGCAGCTATCAGAAGTGATGTGGAGTGGATTTGCATTGTGCGGCTCAGTGTGTGTTCACCACGAAACGCAAGTGGCGGGACCTCTAACCCTAACCCTAACCCTAACCTCCACCGCATGCAAACCCATGGAAATGAGGACTCCGTCTGCTTTTCGGAGAGTGTGTGTGTGTGTGTGTGTGTGTGTGCGCGTGCGCGCGCACACACCTGTACATGTGTGCGTGCCTGCGCGCAAGTGTTGTTGGTGCATGTGCGTGTGTGTGTGCTTGTGTGTGTACACCCGTGCATGTGTGTGTGCCTGCGCGCAAATGTTGTTGGTGTGTGTGCTTGTGTGTGCGCGCATGTGTGTGTGTGTGTATACCTGTGCATGTGTGTGTGCCTGGCACAAATGTTGTTGATGTGTGTGTGTGTGTGTGAATGCGTACACCTGTGCATGTGTGTGTGTGTGTGACTGTGTGCACACCTGTGCATGTGTGTCCCTCCGCGCCTGTGTGTGTGCCTCCACGCAAGTGTTGTTGGTGTGTGTGTACTCTTCAGCTTATATGCAATGCAGTGGGCCCTTACTCTACCAATCTAGTCATTGAACACCCAGAGGGAAGGAATAAAACGAAGGAGAAAGAGAGAAGGAGAGATGGAGTGGAAGAGGAGAGAGATATAAATAGGATGAGCTACTGAGTTGTGCGGGGGTGTGGGAGGTGGGCTGGTGGCAGCAGGCTGTGGAGAGAACGTGTAATTAAACACCAGCGTTTCCAGAGAGGGAGAGAGAGAGAGAGGGAGAGGGAGAGGGAGAGAGGGAGAGACAGAGGGGACGAGGGGGAGAGAGAGAGAGGGAGAGGGATAGGGAGAGAGGGAGAGACAGAGGGGACGAGGGGGAGAGAGAGAGAGGGAGAGGGGCTGAGGGGGGAGAGAGGGAGAGACAGAGGGAGAGAGGGAAAGAGAGAGAGGGAGAGGGAGAGAGGGAAAGAGAGAGAGGGAAAGAGAGAGAGGGACAAAGCGAAAGAGACAGGCTGAGTGGCAGAGCCGGGCAGTTGACAGGCATCGCCATGCCGCCGTCCTCCCCTGGGCGTGCGGTTAATAATTAGTCATGTCCTACCCCCCCCCCCCCCACCCCCACCCCCACCTGGGTCTCTCACCAGCAGAGAGGTACTGCAGCGCAACAAGACCATGGCCGAGCCCTCCTCCTCCCTCTCTCCTCCCTCTGACTGTGCCTCCCAGCGTTCGCCCCTGGGCGCAGAGGGCAGTGGGCAGGGTTCTGGAGAGGGGCAGAGGTTCCAGGGGCAGGCGGGGTTCCGGAGGATTGGGAGAAGGGGGGGGGGGGTTCCAGTGGATGAGTGGAATTCTGGAGGTCTGGGAGCTGGAGTCTCTTTCTCTCTCCCTGTGTCTCTCACTCTCTCTCTCTCTCTCTCTCTCTCTCTCTCTCTAAATCTCTCTATTTGTCTCTCTCTCTTGCAGTTCGACTCCACGACAGCATCTCTGAAGAAGGTTTTCATTACCTTGTCTTTGATCTGTGAGTATACCTGCCCCCCCCCCCCCCCCCCCCACACTCTGCTTGGACGAAATGTCATGTTCCCTGTACGCACTAAACACCGTGTTCCACAATATGCAGCGTATGCTAATATTTCTGTGTAATTTAGTTACGCTGTAGCTATCTGCTGCGGTGGCTAGGTTGCTCTGATGTTGTTTGTGGTTAGGTAGCTCATGTATTATTTAAATTCCTTGCTATTAGTTGGTGCCGCTCCCTGAAGCAGAGCTTCCGTGTGACTCTTTGGTGTATTTTGTGCTTCCCGACTTTCAGCTTTGTTTTGTTTAGTTTTTTCAACAAATATAAGGGTAACTAAATATTTGTACCCTGTGTAAAGCGTTATCTGTTGGGTCTGCTGTACGATGTGTTCCCGAAGTCACAGGGCTGTACAGGGCTGGTTTATAAATGTGTATTTGCCCTGATGTGGTCATATATGTATTATGTGGTCATAGAACAGCTCTGTGTGCCTTTATAAAGAGGGGAAGGTATTCTGTGACATGTCTACTATGAGTGTGATATCTACTCTGAGTGTGACATCTACCATGAGTGTGATGTCTACTCTGAGTGTGACGTCTACTCAGAGTCTGATGTCTACTCAGAGTCTGATGTCTACTCTGAGTGTAATGTCTACTCTGAGTGTGATATCTACTCAGTCTGATGTCTACTCTGAGTGTGACGTCTACCATGACTGTGATATCTTCCCTGAGTGTGATGTCTGCTCTTGGGCCCAGTATCTGCTCTGCTGGGTGTGATATGCGCTGTGGGCACAGTATCCACTCTGAGCTCTTTGTCCAGAAGATAACCAGGATAACGTCCTCTCAGAAACTGCTCCAGAGCACAAAGTAGCACTTAAACCCGCTACGTTCCTCAGTCGCCGAGCCTCTCCCTCCAGCACTTCCAGCCGACGCTTCCTCGCTGCCTAAAACACACAACGCGCAGGATCAGCGTGTCAAAAAGCCCGGCTTACCCAAGACGGCTTGCAGAGGAGCGGCTAATCCAGCACATGCAAACAGCAGCGCTCCAAATGAATGCGATTTGCTAAAGTTTTTCATCAGGTCGCAAACATTTATTTAGCGCTAAGCGGCATTAGCGATGTTAGCGCTCGATCAGAAGGCTGATAACACGGAGCCCGTGTTGTACTTTTGTTTTACTTTACTTGCCGTTTAGGAAATGCTTTTACGGAGAAAATTACCATGGAAACGCTTTGGGAGTACAAAGATCGGGGACCGAGGTGCAGTTAATCCCCTGGAGGGGTGAAATTAATCCCTGGAGGGACAGCAAGTGCAAGAAGTGTCGACTTAATTATCACCTTTGTGAACTGCCCTAATGAACATTAAGCTAAGTTATACAAACGAGAAATTAACTGCCCTAATAAGTATTAAACAAAGCTAATGAGCATCAGCAAAGAACCATAAGGTCTCAAAAACTGAAGAAGTGATAGGTCATCAGGTGTCGAGTCCAGGTAAACGTGCCGGAGAGTCTCGATGTGGAGGCGCTGTCTGAAGAGGTGGGTCTTCAGTTGTTGCGTTGGAAGATGGCCGATGTCTCTGCTGCTCTGACCGCTGAGGGATGTTCGTTCCGCCATCGAGGGGCGGTCAGGATGATGTCATGAAGGAGCAGTCCCCTCGGCAGCCTGGTGGGCTCGCACCAAGGCTTTACATTTGATGGGAATGGTTATAGGTAACCAGTGGAGGGCAGTGAGCAGTGCTGGGTAGTGGAGGCCATTTTCCTGGAGAGGCCCCTTTAGAGTTGTTGCGATTGCTGCCCGGGGAGTGCGTGGGCGGGAGGGGTACCATTGGGCGGTTGCCTTTGTGACCTATCCCTAAAAGCGGCTCGGGACGGGGGACAAGTGTCGTGACGTGTGGGGGCGTTTTTGGGCGTTGTAGGTCAGCTGAGCAGCAGGTTTTGGGTCAGCTGGAGAGGTCTTTTACTGGGGCCTGGGGGGACAGTGAGGGGAGAGTTGGACTAGCCCAGGCAGGAGGGGACCAGAGCCTGAAAGCCAAATCTGGCTGGAGTGGGGCGCAAAGAACAGGCGGAAGAACCTACACCCCCTGCCCACTGTGTGCAGTGTTCTCAACGTTGACTGGTCTGAGATCAGTGTGTGAGGCCACTGTGGAAGCCTACGCCTGCGCTCTCTGTCTCTGCCTTGTGCTCTGCGTGTAACTAGTACAGCTAGTGTCGGCTGGTGTGAACATCCATGGAAACGGAATTATATCCAGTAACTGAGTTCATAACGTATTCTATGAACCAGCCCATGTGACCCCTCTGGTGATTCCTGACCCACGCAGCTGGGAGACCATTGGTCTAGGTCTCGGTCATGTGACACCTGCCCAACCGTGAGCTCTTTCGAACACACAGCAAGCATCACGTTACATTTACATTGCAGGCATTTATTAGATGCTCTTATATCTATATCCATAGTGACGTTTCGTTTCTCTCTCTCTCTCTCTCTCTCCCCCTCTCTCTCTCTCTCTCTCTCTCTCTCTCTCTCTCTCTCTCTCCCTCCCTCTCCCTCTCTGCAGTGTCACCGGTGGGGAGCTGTTTGAAGACATCGTTGCCAGAGAGTATTACAGCGAGGCGGATGCAAGGTGGGCAGTAGAATGTACTGTTGCCGTGGTTACAGGGAGGCAGGCTGCATCGGGGAGGTCAAACCGACGGGAGATTGGTGCGATTATGGGGACGTGCGCGTACGCCGCTCGCACACGCTCAGAAACGCCCTCACTGCTCACACACACGCACACACACACACACACACACACACACACACCCTCAGAAACGCCCTCACTGCTCACACACACGCACACACACACACATACACACACACATACACACACACCCTCAGAAACACCACAGACACCCTCACGGCTCTCACACACACACACACACACACATACGCTCACACACGCTCAGAAACGCCCTCACCACTTACACACACACACACACACATGCATACACACACACACACACACACACACACACACAGCCTCACACACACACACACACACACACACACACACAGCCTCACACACACACACATACACACGCACACACACACACACACACACCCTCACAGCCTCACACACACACACACACGCACACACACACACACACACACACACACACAGACACCCTCACTGCTTACACACACACACACACACACACACATACACACGCACATGCACACATACACACACACCCTCAGAAACACCAGAGAAACGCCCTCACTGCTCACACACACGCATACACACACACCCTCACAGCCTCACACACACACACACACACAAACACACACACACACACATACAGACAGACACCCTCACTGCTTACACACACACAAACACACACACACACACACACAGACACCCTCACTGCTTACACACACACACACACACACACACA
>NC_049218.1:6288189-6293189 GCF_013347855.1 Anguilla anguilla
GTGTGTGTGTGAGTGTGTGTGCATGCGTGCGTATGTGTGTATGTGTGTGTGCGCGTGTGTGTGCATGCGTGCGTATGGGTGTATGTGTGTGCGTGCGTGCGTATGTGCGTATGTGTGTGTGCGCGTGTGTGTGCATGCGTGCGTATGTGTGCGTGTGTGTGCGTGCGTGCGTGTGTGTGTGTGTGTGCCTGTTCGTGTGCTTGTGGGGGCGCCAGGAGCTGTCCCAGGTCACGCTGGACCGCTCACGTGCGCTAACACCCCCCCCCCCCAATCTCTGTACCCACAGCCAGTGCATCAATCAGATCCTGGAGAGCGTCAATCACATCCACCAGCATGACATCGTGCACAGGGACCTCAAGGTGAGTAACCATCGCCACGGCAACCTCTCCTCCGATTGAGGCTGCATCCCCGTCTCCATGGCAACTTGCTGCGTCATGTTTTTTTTTTTTTTTCTTTTTCTTTTTTTTTCTTCTTCTCCTCCTCCTTCTCCTCCTGCCTGCCTCCTTCAGAAGGAACTGATTGCTTTCTGATAGAAGGCGGCGTGCCAGCGAAGCTCTCCAGACGCAGAGCGTATGCCCGACGGTCTCTCAGACGCCGGACCGCTCCTGCGATTAAATGTGTGGCGCGTGGCGGTGTTAACCGTTCGGTGATTGGCGTTGCGGTCGGGGGGGGGCGGTCGGGGGGTCAGGGGGGACGGGGGGGGCGGGTGGGGGGGAGGAAAAAGAGGCACGCGCATCGATGACCTCTATTACACGTCGGATCGTGCGTTCCTGCTCAGGAGCTTGTCTCGATGTGGTGGGGGGGGGGGGGTTATTAAAAGGGACTGTTCGCCTGATTCTTTCCAGTGCACGTCTTGCCGAAAAAACCCATCGCACCCGACGCGCTCACCATTTTATCACCCCTGACTGGAGAGAAAGATTGCGTGTGTGTGTGTGATGGACTTTGATGGGGGTGTGGGGTGTGTGAGCGTGTGTGTGTGTGTGTGTGTGATGGACTTTGATGGGGGTGTGGGGTGTGTGAGCGTGTGTGTGAGCATGTGCGTGTGTGTGTGTGTCTGTTTGTGTCTGTGTGTTCCTCAGGGGGTGTAGGGGGGGGGGGGGCTTCATGTTTGTGAAGGAGCTGCTAAAATGTCCTGTTCTCCTCTGCGCGTGCAGCAGCGCGTGTGTTAAATAAGCCGTCTGCAGGGCCACTGCTTCTCTGCTTGTAGCCCGATGCTAACGCTAACGGAGAACGGCACTGTTTGTTTACGCGCTCTGCTCTTTCAGTGAATTTCCACTCCGCGTTCTAAAGCCTGTCAATCATCCGAGAAATGAGACGAGCCCCCCCCCCTTCCGCCCCTCCTCACACTACGCATCTCTCCCCCCCCCAGCAGCGGACATGCCACCTGCCTGGCATCAATCCAGGCCGTGAGCTGTAGGTAAACAGGGAAATATGTGGTGGAGGGCTGGTTGCCATGGTGATAAACATGACATCACGACTGTGCCCTGCTTTGGACTGGAGGGGCAGGGGGAGCTCATTGTGCCACTTCTAATTCATCATGACAGCATCATTGCCCCCCCCCCCCCCCCTCCTCTCAGCCACCCCACCACGTCCCGCTGATTCCCAGGGTAAACCGCTGGACCCGCTCGGGGACACTGTGGAGATGCCAAACCTCGCCCCCCTCCCCCCTCCCGCCTCCCCAGCCCTCCCCAGGGAAGGCCAGTCTGTAGGGATAAGCAAGCCCGCCATCAAACCGTTATTAGCTCAGAGCTCCAGGGAGCATTACGGTCTGATACTTTCCCTCTGTTCACTGCTGAGAAGTCTGAGCTGCACCTCCCCACCCTCCACAGCCTCCCCACCCTGCTCCCCAGCCTCCCCACCCTCCACAGCCTCCCCACCCTGCCCCCAACCCTCCCCACCCCGATCCCCAGACCTCCCCACCCTGCCCCCCACCCTCCACAGCTTCCACACCCTGCTCCCCAGCCTCCCCACCCTGCTCCCCAGCCTCCCCACCCTGCCCCCCACCCTCCCCACCCCGATCCTCAGACCTCCCCACCCTGCCCCCCACCCTCCACAGCTTCCACACCCTGCTCCCCATCCTCCACACCCTGCTCCCCAGCCACCCCACCCTGCTCCCCAGGCCTCCACACGCTGCTCCCCAGCCTCCACACCCTGCTCCCCAGGCCTCTCCACCCTGCTCCCCAGGCCTCCCCAACCTGCTCCCCAGGCCCTCAGTCTGGAACATGTGGAATTAAGGACTTCTAAAGGACTGACCTTTTTCCTCTGTGACTGTTTGCACTCTGTCAGTCCAAATATAGTCGTCTCACAGAGAAGGTCGCGCTAGGCTAACCTGAGCTAAAACCGTCCGCCCCACAAAGAAAAAAAACAACAAAAAAAAAGAAACCATATAAACAAAAGCTCTTGGCGGCTAAAGCAGTTGGACCTGGATGAAAGGAGAGCCCTTGTTTTATTTCATCTCTCTCAGTGCCCCCTTGTGTTTTAAGAGGATACGTGGAGTACAGTATTGTCGTATATAGGGGGGGTAATGTGCACACTGACCGCTACCGTATCCTCAAACGCCAAACACAACGGATCGTCGGCATAGAATGCAGATTGGAGAGAGGGGGCGGGGCTGAGCGGAGGGGGCGGGGCTGAGCTGAGGGGGGCGGGGCTGAGCGGAGGGGGCGGGGCCTTTCACCGCCGGCAGCGTGTGAACCTGTGAGCAGGGGTGACGTGCGTCACGCGCGGTGGGTGGGTCGGAGCCCCCCCGGAAAGGTTTGGTGGGGGGGGTCAGGCCTCGCTGTGACGTGCCACGGGGATGGAACCTGCAACCCCTGCGGGCGTCGGGGCGGGCGCGCTGACCCACACCTGCCGAGTCGTGCGTCAGCGGGCGGGCGCCTGGTGCCCCCTGTCACCTGACCTCTCCTTCCCGGCCAATCAGAGCCAGCCACTCGTTGCAGACATTTGAGTGTAGTGTGCTTTGAACACAATGTACGAAAAGCACTAGATAGATAGCATTTATTGCACTGAAATGCAGATGAAACGTGTGCTTGTGCCTTTGCTGCTATTCAGAGTGTTACTGATCGATTAGGCCTGTGTGTATTTAACATCTGCCATTCGATATGCGTCTGTCTGTCCATCTGCCTGTGTGTCTGTCTGTCCGTCTGTCTGTCTGTCTGTGTGTCTTTTTGTCCGTCTGTCTGTCTGTCTGTCTACAGCCGGAGAATCTGCTCCTGGCCAGCAAGATGAAGGGGGCTGCTGTGAAGCTGGCCGACTTCGGCCTGGCCATCGAGGTACAGGGTGATCAGCAGGCCTGGTTCGGTAAGTGTGCCCCCCTCCCCCCTCCTATCCCTCCAGTCCCAGTGCACTGCCGCCCCCTCCCCCCCCTCCCCCCTCCCTGTTCCAGTGGGTTCTGTTTCCCAGAGTGCCTTCGCTCTCCAGGCTTTATCGGGGCCCCGCCCTGGTGATGTAATATGCTTCTGATGGAGATTCCAGGTGTTAGTGAGACTGGGGGGAAAAAAATAGGGGGGGGGGGGAGTAGGGGTAGGGGCGCAAATCCTTCTAGTGCAGACGGATGACGCCCCTCTCCCTTTCAGTCCCCACCCCTCCCTTCTCACCGGCACCTCAACAGCCCCCCCCTTCCTCTCCCTTGCCACCCCCTCCCCCTCCCCCTCCCCCCGTCTCTCTCGCCTCCCGCTGTGGTTGGTCTCCCGGGTGCTGTTGTGATGTCACCTGGAAGGAGTCCAACTTTTATTTTAAAACCCCCGCCCCACCCCACCCCCCGTACCCCCCCCCCCCCCCCCCCACTCGAACTCGCCGCTTACAGCGAGCCCCGCCATAACTACGGCTGTGGGCTTTCAGAAAGGACAAGCGATGTGCGTCCTCATTGGTTCGAGACCCCAGCTCAAGCTTCCCTCATTGGCCGAGCTGGAGCCGTCTCTTCCCTTATTGGTTGTGGTGCCCAGCTGCAGGTTCTCAGATTGAATGCTGTGCCAGTCTCTCTTGATCTCGCCGATGACTCACTCTTATGTATAATGCAAGCCATAAAAAGCTTGGCGCACACTAAGTGTGATTTTTTTTTAGCACTTCATACGTACAGTAGAAGTTAACTTTAGAAATGTTAGATCACTACAAGTACTGATCTCTAACAGTTACACAAAAGATCTTTGAACTCCTAGTTTTTATATTTTTCGTATTTCAGTTTGCTCGTAACATTTTATTTGTGTTGTATTTTGTGCGATTATTATCTTATTACTCATTTTCGTACACTACTTCCTTGAATGTAATTCCACTATAGGGGAGGGGTCAGTCCAGTTCTGGGCTGGTTTATTTACGGGGAATGTTGTTTTTTTTTAATTTTTTGGCTACAGGGTTTGCGGGTACCCCTGGCTACCTCTCCCCAGAGGTCCTGAGGAAGGACCCGTACGGGAAGCCTGTGGACATCTGGGCTTGTGGTAAGTGTGTGCCTCGCCTATCCCAGAATTCCGTGGGGGTGTCCCATGATCCCGTGGTAAGGCTTGTGTGTGTGTCTGTGCAGGTGTGATCCTTTATATCCTCCTTGTGGGATACCCGCCCTTCTGGGACGAAGACCAACACAAACTCTACCAGCAGATCAAGGCGGGTGCATATGATGTGAGTGTACAGTCTCTCTCGCTCTCTCTCTCTCTTTCTCTTTCTCTCTCTCTCGCTCTCACTCTCTCTCTCTTTCTCTCGCTCTCTCGCTCTCTCTCGCTCTCTCTCTCCCTCTCGCTCTCTCTCTCCCTCTCTCTCTCTCTCTCTCTCTTTCTCTCGCTCTCCCTCTCTCTCTCTCTCTCTCTGTCTCTCTCTCTTTCTCTCGCTCTGTGGGTGTGGGAATCCTTGGACCTCAGTGACTGTTGTTGATTGCAGCAAGAGAAAGCAGCGTTACAAGCAACCTCTCTCAATTGGCCGGCTGGCCGGCTGACTGATTTTGCTCCTGTAGTAAGAGCTGCTTACCACTAGAGGCACAAGAGAGCAAAAAATAGCGGTGGTCATCAAAGCTA
>NC_049218.1:6295689-6308189 GCF_013347855.1 Anguilla anguilla
TCACCGCCAAGAGACCGTGGAGTGTCTGCGCAAGTTTAACGCCCGGAGGAGACTGAAGGTGGGCCACGTTTCTTCCCTTCTCTCTCTCTCTCCCTCCTTCTCTCCCTCTCTCTCTCCCTCCTTCTCTCCCTCTCTCCCTCTCTCTCTCTCTCTCCCTCCTTCTCTCCCTCTTTCTCTCTCTCTCTCCCTCCTTCTCTCTCTCTCCCTCCTTCTCTCCCTCTCTCCCTCTCTCTCTCTCTCTCTCTCTCTCCCTCCTTCTCTCTCTCTCTCTCTCTCTCTCTCTGACTGTCTGTCTACCAGCACACCCATGAACCCACCCACAGCTCTCCTGTCGACACAAAGATTCCCTTGCCTTTCTGCGTGTATTTTAGAGTTCTCGAGTATTCTTCAGAATAGTTTGTAATTGTGCAAGGCTTTTATGACAGTGTGCCCCTAACACAGCAGCCCGGCTGGCCTGATCCCCACTCCACACTGTCCTTCTAACTATCAAACCGAATATCAGTGGCGTATAAAAATCAGCGCCATCGATCAAAGTGATTTGATTTGCCGCGTGCTTCAGCGCCCTCCTGATTAAAACCCGGGCGGACATCAATCTGTTTTTTTATGACTGACGGGGTGAGAACACGCATAAATCAGCGTGCAATGTGGGCGTGATGATGATTTTTGGCACAGGTTAAAAGAGATCCCCCCCCCTTCTCTTGTTTCCTAGGGAGCCATCCTCACCACCATGCTGGTTTCCAGAAACTTCTCAGGTGAGCAATCGGTCGGAGATGAACAACACGGTGTGTTACCGCGACGTTGTAGGAACGTTGAGGCCCAAAAAAACGTGCGCTGAACATCGTTCCTTTTAGTGAACGCCCTACTGCCTTAGGGTAGTGGTTCAGCCTGAAGACGGTATAAAAAATAAAAAAAATACAAAAACAACAACAAAACAAAAACATGGTTGCCAGGGCGACTGGTGAACCTTGAGCCGCATTCCTAACGACACCAGCTAGCGCCCGTTGGCTCGTGTGAACCTCCTAAACTGGCACGTCCGCTGGGATAGAAGCTCTCACGAGCAATCGCACGGAAGCGTGGGCAGAAGGCTTCACGACACGCTGTCTGTTGATGGTGTCTCTGACTCCTTGTTGTGGCGCACAGACCTACGTTTCCGAGCCTGTCAGCCTGTGACTGAGAGAGAATAGGCAGCAGTAGCTTTCCCTCAGTTTTGGTGTTGTGTGAGCTGGTCTCCATATCTCTGTACAGCACAGCACAGTGCGCACTCTTGCGTGTTATTTTCTCCAGCTGTGGCTGCCGTCGGTTGCGCTGTGGTTAGGGATAGCTAGCACGCCATGTTAGCGACCGTGTCATGTGACCGTGTGGACACATCTTTGTGCGTTGGGTCTAATATGGTGAACACAGCGAAGTAAAAGCTGCAGTTTACTGACTGGCAACAGCAATGGTAAGTGGTGTAAAGGCTCGGCCCCGCCTCCTGACCTCCCATTGTGATGTCATAATGGCTGGGAGGGCGGGGCCAGGGAAGCCAGCCGGCTGAGGAGGAAGTTTGTTGTTGGGCTTCTTCAGTACAGTTGCGGGGTTGTTTATATATATATTTTTTTGCCCCGGCTCCTCCCAACTCAACGCCTCTCTGTCCAATAGTGGGGCGGCAGCACACCAGCCCTGCCGCGACCACCAGTACCGCCGCAATGGCGCAGGAAGGTACGTCACCCAGCCCAGCATGCCGTCTGGGAGGCTGCCCCCCCCCCACCCCCCCACCCCCCGCTCGGGTTCACGCACGCGCAGGCAGAGTTGGCATCCATCCATACGGCCCGGACTGCGCACGCCCCATCTCTCACGCACTCCTGCCCGCGACGTTCGCCTGCCCCCAGAGACCCCGGCAGCGTCCACAGGGGTCAGAGGTCACAAAAACACCCCCGCCGGTCTCCTACGGCATTCTCACAGCTGTACTAAAAAAAAAACTAAAAAAAAACATGGCAGGTTATCACAGAATCAATGAAAATCAACGACCATCGCGAATGGTTTGCTCGGATCTTACACTCCCAGTTCAGTTAAGATACCACAGAATAAGAAAGCAACAGAAACAAAAACAAACAAAAAAACTAAAGCTGAAGGGCTTTTGAGTAGGTGAAATCTATTATCAAGTAGTGGAATTTACAAAAATGTGGTTCCGAGTTCCAGTTTCTGAATTCCCTGCTAATTTATTCCTGGATGCGAAGGTCACCCGTCTGTAAATTTCACCGAAAGACGCGATTGAACACCTGGTCGTTCGGAGAACGGCGCGATGAAAGGTGCCGTCTCCACGGCGCCGTTCCAATCGATGCAGTCTGTCTGTAGGTCAGCCCGCTGCTCAGTCGCTTAGAGCTACACGGCCCTGCCTGTCCGGAGTCAGTCCCTCCAAGGGCTCATCACACACGTGCTGCTCTGCGGATCAGCGACGACATACTCCTGCTTAAAAAAAAAAAAAAAAAAAAAAATCTTAGTGTATTTTGTATCTTTTATTTCTTTTAATATAAAGTTTGCGTTTCTATTGTCAACTCATTTTTATTCTGTTAACTCGGTACCCATAACCTTCATTTACTAATGACAAATCCCCCCCTCCCCCCAAAAAAAGAGAAAAAACCAGATCTAATTTTCCCCGTCCCTCAAATTTTATCATGTTCATGTAGGCAGAGGAGACTAACGAGGATCATCCCCGCACTGCATCCATTTTGATATGTTGGTGATGTCAGTCATCTCAGCCAATCAGCATGCATGATGAGTCTGCATGGAGTTAGAAATGCATTTTGGTTTTCGTTCCTGCCTGCCAGTGGACTGTCAGTGTTTTTGGGGCGGGGTGTGTCTGTGATGTCATCGACAACTCGAGAGGAGGCTGCGGTGGCTGACAGGGGCGTGGCCTAAAATTCTACCTCTGAGGTCTCAGTGTGTGTGATGCCTGATGGCACTGCACGTGGGCGTTGTAGGTGGGATTGGTCTCCTTTGGTTGCTGGGGTGTTAGGTGGGGGTTAGGGGAGGGGGTAAGGAGGTAGGGGGTGGAGCTTGAAGTATGGGTAAGCTCCGCCCATCACTCATGTAAGAATAAGAGTTCATGTCAGGCCAGGGGGCTGCAAAGCTGGGGGGGCCCACACCTACGTTGGGGACCCCAGCTTCCCTTGAGTCCCAACACAGTCTGGGCACTGAGTGCTAATCCTGGTGGACGGGAAAAAAGAAAGATGGTGATCTTACTCAGGCTTGTGAAAACTGCCCCTCCGCTGTCTGAATGGACCCATTTTAGAGACATTCTTTTGGCTCCGTATCTGACATCCTGCCTCAGTTTATTATCTTGAACTCGCAGACGTTTACAGATGGTAACCCTAGATTGGTCCGGGTTGGTGGCAGTCTCGCCATCCTGGCATTTCCTCTAGGGCAGCTCCGAAGATGCCCTACGGCGGTGGCCATTTTACAGCGATGGTCATAGTTTCTCCTGTTTCTTGGGAGCCCTTTTGCCGCTGTTGTTACAGACAGTTATTACAAATGAATACATTGTTATTGACGCTATTACTATCGGTATGTGTGTATCTGAGCCTTACGTTTAATACGTCTTTGCTCAGTCGGACAAACCCGTTCCCCGTGAGATGTTTCGCCATGTAGGAGGCCCCAGGAAACTTGTGTAGGTGACTGTCTAGCTCCATGGTGTCCTCCATGCTAGCCTTGATACAGCAGCTCCTGCTTTTTTCACCTCTTTGCAACAGTCATCCCAAAACATCATTTCCCATCAAGAAAAACTAAGATGCTAGGCCTTTTGCAGTGAGGCACGTCGGTTGCATGTAAGCTGTTCTTCTTCACGTTTCGGTGTTCTGGAGTGAGTGCAATCTGTAGTAGCTAACACACTTATGTGGCTGTTCTCCGCATTGGTTGACTGTCAAACCAAACGCTGGGCAAGCCTACAGTCCAGCCCAGTCTTAAAAGCCACACTCAGCAGGTTCTCTCCTCTAGTTACTTTGCAGAAAGAGTTGCATTCTGGGATTTGTAGTTTGATGTGGAAATATTGCATGCCCAGCCTTTGATAACACACAAGCCACCTTCCACCTCATTCTAACCTGCCGCATGAACCAGCAGCCTGGAGCCCGACAGTGATTTTTTTTTTTTGCCTGCTTTTTTAAGAGTCTCTTTATATTGAACCTGTTGATCTTTTTCATCTTGCCTTTTTTCTTGCCACTCCTTCTTTCCTTTTTTTTCAATGGAAGGTAAGAGAACCGGAGGAAATCTTGAACTGCAAACCATTTAGTATCCCTTGTGTTTTTCTGTTTTATTGTGTTTTATTGTGTGTGTTTGTGTGTGTGTGAGAGAGAGAGCGAGTGTACAGAACTCAGGCTTACAGAGGTCCTGCCTGGGACACCTTTTTTGGGCCAGATGGGGCTGCACAATTAACCCTCAAGCATTATTATTTTTTCAATGTTTATTAAGTGAGCGAGTCACCATATAGGGCATGCTACACCAGACACCTGAACACCAGTGTGATTTAAGAGAGAGTGAAGACTCCGATGTTGGCCTGCTCTTCGTCTGAAGATCCATGAGTAGGGTAGCAGATTCTGGGGTTGTGTGCGGCTCCTGCTGTGTTTCTTGACCGGACCGACTCTCTCTGGGTTGAAGAAGGTCGCTGGTCGTTTAAGTTCACACGACTGTGTCCATTCTTGTTGGAGCTAAGGGGAGCCGTGTTTTCACCCCCACAAGCCACTGTGTTTTACAGGCTCTTAAGCAGAGCTTTCTGTATTGTTATGCTGCTGTAGCACTAGCCATATCTGCATCAAAAAAATGTTTTATAAACTTGTTTTTCAGGAAGCGTTCTTTTAGCTCGACAGATGCTGCAGATGCTTGTCATGGCATCGGCGTTTCGCGGATCTGGTGTTTCTGCACAGATCACCAAGCTTAAGAGTGCCTGCCGAGATCGTCTGTCTCGTTGATGTCCTCTCCGATCGCTCTTCTGACTTGTCTTCTCTTGTTTTGTTTTTTTTTTCTTACAGCGTGCAAAAGTTTACTAAACAAAAAGTCGGACGGAGTGAAGGTAAGACCGAGCCCCCTTGTGAAGATCGTTTGGTGACCCTCCTCATCTCTCTCCATCTGCGGTTTGCTACCGTAGGGGCCCTTGACACCTTCCGTTTTTTTTTGGGTGGAATGTCCCCTGGTTGACCCCCGGGCTAATCCCCAGGGCCATCTTGGCTCGGATAGTGGGGCTGTGACCGCTGTCTGGGCTGACTCAGGGAGGGGGGGGGGAGGACATGATTAATGCGCCTTGCTGTGACTCAGAGTTAGAGCACTGTTAACGGGGTGAATCTTATCAATGCCGGACCGGTGGTGTTGTGGTTTAACTGTGTCATGAGGCAGATGGCTCCCTTCTGAGGAGCGCACCTTCTTCAGCTAAGCCCGGATTTTGGGACTTTTTGGGGGTTTTTTTTCCCCCTGTGGGAAGGGTGTGCTTAACCTAGTTCTGACAGGCAAGAGTCCACAGTAATAATGTCTTGGATATGCGTGGAGAAAAGGCTGCAGGCCAAGGGTGTGTATATGTGTGTGTGCGCGTGTGTGTGTGTGTGTGTGTGTGTGTGTGTGTATGCATGTGTTTTCAATCCCAGAAGCCTTTTAGGCCATTTTAGAGTGGTACAAGAACTTACCCCCCAATAGACTTAAAGGCACACCACGTGGATCTGCTCAGCTGGAGTATTGTCAAAAAGACTCAGCCTGAAATTAATGACGTCGCTTTTTGTCATTGCACGTGTATACGCACGTCTTATTCCTTAATTTTATCAAACCATGTGATCGCTGGCTTCGTCGCTTACTGCCAATGGGCCATTCAGAGGACCTGGTTTCTGCATGAGCGGCATGTTTTGGTGCAAGCCGAATTTTTGAAGGGCATGCTTCTCTAGTCTCCACGGTCCCATAGCGCGCACGTCCTGCATC
Organism: Anguilla anguilla; assembly: GCF_013347855.1. Lineage (NCBI taxonomy): Eukaryota > Metazoa > Chordata > Actinopteri > Anguilliformes > Anguillidae > Anguilla > Anguilla anguilla. Next base: position 6,301,621 of record NC_049218.1, read on the forward strand.
CCTCATCGAAAGCTGTTCGGATCGGTGCGGCGTTGGGTGGCTCCGCCCACAGCACCGCATAGCCCCGCCCCCTCCAGCTCTGCCCATGATTCCAGACCTCCTCCATTGAGCATGCTTGGCCGTTCCCTCCGGTGCGTGAGAGTTCCTTCGGCGGGCGAGGGTGTGTGGCGAAATCACGGTTCGGAGAGTTCTTAGCGACGAGGTTGGGGAGAGGTTAGCGTTGCTCAACAGCTTAGGGTTTATTAAAAGAAATCCTGTCGCTTCCTTGTGAATTATATTGACGTCAACATTTTTTTTTTCCAGACCGGTTAAAAATGACCCAGTGCATGCAGTGAATAGTCGCGATTGACAAGGGCTAAATGTCGCTTCATAGCGTCTCAACAAACTCCGAGTTTTCGGCAGCGGGTTGTTAGCTGGAGCGCTAATGCTAACGCCGTCCGCTCGACCGTTCTGCTGTGGTTCTACCCCACTTCTCTCCCACTTTTCTGTCCCGGTTCTACGCCACTTCTCTGCATAACGGGGAGCTCAGTTCAGCTCAGTCAGTATTCTTCATTTTGTTTAGGCCCATTTTGTTTAGGCCCATTTCGTTTAGGCTGATTTTGTGTTTGCCCAATGGTCGAACGTGCACACACGTGCACTACAAGAGGAACGGTGTCCTGACTGCACTTTATGTAGCCAGGGAAGCTTGCGAGTCTTTCGTTTCTTAATCTTTCACTTTGTTTTGTTTTCAGGGACAGAGACAGTTCATTATTTTAAAAAAATAAATGAGTAAAGAACCCTTTTTTCTTCCTTCTTTCAAAGGAACTTCTTACCTTCTTGCCTGATCCACATTTGTCCCTTTCAAAGTTCATGTGGATGTTCTTATATGAGATCCTCTAACCCCCGGCTTTTTTTTTTTCTTTCGTTCTTTTTTCCCCCTTATGATTTCCCTCTTCCCTCTCTTCCTTCCTGTTTTGATCTGTCAGAAAAGGAAGTCCAGCTCCAGTGTTTATTTAATGGTGAGATATGCTCGGTGTCTTTTCTGTCTATCTCTCTCTCTCTCTCTCTCTTTCTCTCAGTGAGATGAAGAGTGCCGTGGTGGGGGGGGAGGGGGGAGGGGGGAGGGAGGGGTGTTTTGTTAGAATTCCATCAGGTCTCTTGGGTCCATCAGACATTAACCCCCCCGCACTGCCACCCCCTCACCTTCCCGATGTCATCGCACGCACACGCGTGTAACCAGCACCCGCACGGGCATCTGCGCAACCCCTCCCCTTCCCCCCCGACTCACCGTCCCATCCAGTCACATGACCATGTCACATGACGACGACCTCTTCGCCGCTTCCTCAAGTTCTGTCACTCATCACAGCCTTCGAGCAACCGCTAGGCCAAGCCCCTCTGTCCCTGCGTCTACCTGGCCCCTCCCACCCAAACCCCACCCCCAACCCCCCCACTCCCCCTCCCCCCGAACCTCCCCCCTTCCCATGAGTTTGCACCCTCACCTGCCACCCCCTCAGGAACTCCCTCCTCCTGTTCTCCGGTTAACTATAAAAAGCCACCGTTTTTCGTTCTCCACCGTTTGCCGGAAGCCCAAAGCAGAACATCACTTCCATCCATTCAGACCCCGGCTCAGAGAGTCTCACCGAGGGGGGGGGGGGGGCAGGGACGAGTGACGCTGCTTTGTCTCCAGCGAACGTCAAATGGAGGAACGTCGCCGATTCACCGAACTGAGAGAGAATCCGTTAAAAACGCCCCCCACCCCTCTTTTTTTCCCCCCTTTAACTCTATGGTTTTGTGGATGCGAGCGAGCGAGCGAGCGAGCCTCTCTCTCCCTGGAAGCGCTCGGCGTCAGGTGATTCCCGTTTCCATAGCGATGGCAGGGTGGACTCAAGGCAGTGGGCTTGGCCTAGTGACAGAGGGAGGGGTGCTGTGCTGTGTTTTTTTTTTTTTAACGTCCCATTATTTCCTTCTTGGATTTGAGGATTTGTTTGTCCCGTTGGGTACATCAACACTCACTTTATTTTAATGAAACAATAAGCCTTATTTTTTTTAAATTTCATTTATTTTTCTTTTGCTGTTTTTTTTTTTTTTTTTTTCCCATCTTGGTTTCCCGCCAAGACTTGTTTGCAACAAATTCAGATGCGTTCAGGCAGACGGAAAGGGAAAAATGGAGCAGTTTAGCAGCGTGTGACCGTAGGGAATTCCGTGGAATAGCAGCGCACCTGTAGCTCACCTGTGCGCACGGTTCCTCGCTCTGGGTCGTTTTTGGATCTTTGGTCCCGAGATGCGAGCTTGCATGTGCTTCATTCCCCCCGCGCGGGGTCCATCCCCAAATCTCACCTGGATGCCCCTACACCCAACCCCCACCCCTCCCCCCGCCCACACCCCGTCCCCTCACTGTCCAAAACCCTTAGGCACCACCCCCCACCCCCTGCTTCCTGTCCCTCAGACCCACTGCAGTACCTCCCATGTTGAGATATACCATAAATCAGCGTCCAAATTCAGTAGGACCTTTACGAAATTAGGCTGTAGGATTTTATTTCCTCTTGTTTTGAACTTGTTTTTGAACTTGTTACACAGTCTGGAGAGGCAACGCTTTGACGCTTTCGTAGCAGAGTGCAGAGCCACGGTAAGCAGCCGGGACGCGGTCCTCCAGCAGCAGCCTGCCTCTAGGGGGAGCTGTGGTGCTCGATCAAACGTCGACGTTAATGTAGTTTACCAGAAGGAGAGGCTACCAAGCACCGTTAACAGAAGGAGTGACTTGAATTTTTATTTACTTCTGGAATACTCCTGTTGCTGGTATTTGATAATACAAGGAGGAAGGCTTTTTTTTTTTTTAATGGTCTGGAGCCCATCCAGGCGGTGACTTGCAGCCGAACTTTGTGTCACTTTCCCAGTCATAAAACAAGCGCCGATTTAATTAGCCGTTAAGAACGGAACCAGAATAGACCATGAACACATTTGGCTCCGCGTTTTTTTGTTTGTGATCCAAAAGGCGATGCTGCTGTTGACGTGGTTACGGTCGTCACGGTTTCCCAGGGCCCCTCTGGGAAATCGCCCCTGCAGGGCAAAGAGGGAACAGGCGGTAGTCCCGGCGGGGCTTTCCTGCTTTTCTGGAGCCCCGCCCCCCACCCCCCCATGTTTGTTGTGGGGGTGTGTTCAGTCCCGACTGAACGCCACCCCCCCCCCCCCAAGGGAGCCTCTTCTCGATTCCTCCGATTTTCGCCGGCTCCTGGGGGCCGATGTTAATGTTTAATTGTGCGTTGTAAGTCCTCCGGGACCCAACGCGTTTACGCTCCTGAGCTCCCTGGCGTACACACCAGAGGATCCAATGCGGCCGTAATAAAGGATCACAGCTCCCCCCGCGTTCTCCCCCCTGCTCCAGACTTAAACACCCCCCCCCCCCCTCCTTTAAGGCCTGCCCCCCCCCTCCCTGAGACACTCAAAAGCAAGGGCCGTTTTTCTTTTTCTCCCGACTCATTATCCGTGGCGCCTCTCTGTGTGGTTCTGGGGGACGTGAACAACGTGTGGCCTCGCCGCTCGGAGCGGAGCGAGGCGATCGGCGTCCGCTAAACGAACAGAAATTAGCAGCGTGTTTCACAGCTTGTTCGCGGTGCTCCGTGCGATTAGATCAATCGCAGCTTCCGCGGCGTTCTCCGTCGGGCGCTAAATCGGTCCTGGAAGGATTCTAGGGAAAATTGTGACGCGTGAGTAGGATTCATTGAGACAAAACCCTAAAAACTAAAAAAAAAAATATAAAAAAAACACTAAGAAAAAAATAAACAAAAAAAATCAACCCTTTTCATATCATGAAAATTCACTGCATGCACAGGTCAGCAGACGACTAGAGTAAACGTGTGATGTGACTTTTAACCCTTCAGAGAGTAGGTTTTTTTTTTTTGGAATGTTGGTTTTTTTTTTCAAATTTTTGAGTCTGTGTTCTAGAACTCCCATTGCTTTCGGTTACCAGTAGTGATCCTCGCGTCAGCGATGGAATGTTCAGTTGAGAACATTCTAATCGCAGGTTTGTGATCTCGCACCTTAACGGGTTAGTGTCTTTGGGCCTTTCTCCAGCAGTGGAAGATGGCTCTGCGGTAGCCTTTTGTAGGAGGCAATCTGTGGACCTCGGGTGTACCCGGTTACTGTGATTCGATGCCACTAGGTGGCGCTGTCTGTGTTGTGCTCTGTTCCCCAGGGCATGGTCGCCTGTTCTGCCCCAGCAGGTGCAGAATCAAGGCTGGGAGGGTCCTCTCATTTATTTTTGAATGTGTAGAGCTTTTTGTAATGCATGTTATTATCTGTGTGTATATCCAGACCTGGTATCGCTTTGTGTACTGTCTCTTTAAAATATTTTTAGGAATGTAGCAGCCAATGAGGGCAGACATTAGCAGTCGTAGGTGAACACTAACACAAAGCCGCTCCACACAGTTACCCTGATTTAGCCCTGAGAGGTTAATGAACGATCGGAGCATCGCTCAATATTTTAGGAATGTTAATGGGCCAGTGCCAGTGTCGTTAGAGAGCACCTACTGTACCATTCTGTTTTCAGGAACTAAAACATTGGTAGCAGTATTTTTTTGTTTTATTTTTATAACTGAGCTGAGTGTGAGTGAACACACTCAATCGCAGACTAGTGCACACACAAACACACCCATGCACAAACATGCATGCTCACACACGCACTCAAACACACACACACACACGCACACACACACACACACACACACAGGCTGTGACGTTCTCCTGTATTCCGCTAAGAGTTTGTTGAAAGTGATGGTTGGGCAGCCCCTAGCCCACGCCCACTTCTGGGAGCTGTGATGCCAGGTTCCGAACCCCTTTCTGCCCTCCTGCCCCCACCCCCCCAATCCCCACCGCCCAAGTCCACTGGGGAAGGGGGAGCAGGGGAGACCGGAAGTGGAGGAACATTGCCCCCTGGAAGCAGAGGATGCTGGGACTTTGAGTCACTTAGCCTCCAGATTGGGTCTCTGGGAGCAGAGGGTCTGGGGTTGTGGGGTGGCAAATGGGGGGACCTGCTCATCCGTCTCCCAGGCTGGGCTGGGCACTAGGCTGGGCACTAGGCTTGGCACTAGGCTTGGCACTAGGCTTGGCACTAGGCTTGGCACTAGGCTGGGCTGGGCCTCTGTTTTGTGCTAATTGAAGAGAAAATCATATTCTTTTTTTTTTTGTTTTGTTTTGTTTTTTCCCCTTTTTCCTTTTTTTGTTTCCTTCGCCCCAGCCGCAGACAAACAACAGTAAAAACAGTGTAATAAGCAGCAGCAGCAGCACCAAAGACAGCAGCATTTCACCCTCCACACCGATGGTATCTCATCTAAACTTGCTTTCTTTCTTCTGATTTTTTATTTACTTATTTTATTTTATTTTTTTAACTTGACATCATTCTGGTTTTTAAGTTCCTTTCTGCTTCAGTTTTTGCATTTACATGAGTTTGTCCCTTGATTTGCCCTCCCTCTTGTTCTGTTCTTCCCCTCCGCCCCTCCCCTTCCGCCTCCATTTTGCAAATGTGTGATATTGACGCTGTTTTGATGACGTAACCGAAGCAACTGGTTTTCGTCTTGTGTTCTGTGCTTGGCTCCTATTTTACCGAGACCTCAAAGGCGTGAACTGGAAAACGCAGGTGTTTTTGGACAAATTGTTACTTCTTCACCTGCAGGCAACCAGTTCCACTGAACAGCAGTGGATTAAAAAACACACTTGAGTGCTAATTCTATCATAAAACAGATAAACAGAACGATATCAGTAATTCTTTTGGGCAAAATACTTCAAATTGTTTTCTCAGAAAGTATGGCAAATTCGGTTCAGCTAAACTTGGCTGCTTCTGATTTGAACAGTGACCAAATTCTTCTGGCTTTGCCATGGTGCCATGCTGTACATAACTCCACTGCTGTTTTGATTGGAAAAGAGTTCAGATACTAACTGGGGAAAAAAAAAAAAAGTAAAAATCCACTTGGTTTGGGAAGGAATTTGCTTTTTTTTTGGAGTTAAGGTCTCAAGGTAAAACTGGAGCCAGATTTGTCAGGAAACAGATCTATTCCAATTGCAATGAAGATGCAGTCCCTCTTAAAAACAAACGAAAAAAATTTAATAAATAAAACAAAGATTGATAACACTGCTGACGCCAGTGCGGCAGCATAGCCATTTAAGAACTAAAAATCTCCAGGGGGCAGACAGCTTCTCAACAAAAGCCAGAGCAGAACAGATTAAAAAAACAAAACAAAACAGGCAGGTTTACTGGGCACCACGTCTAGGTGATGTCACTGTGCTGGGCAGTAAAGCATGATTCATCAAGCGGGCATTTAACCACGCGTGGTGCGGTGCCGCCTGTAGGGCCAACCGCCAGCGGCCCCTGGTATAGGCCTCTGTGCCCTGGCAGGGGTGAGGAGGGAAACGGAAGAATCCTGAAAAGGGCCAGAGTCCGCTTTCAGTCCGATCCACAGCCTTGATGGGACGGACACGAGAGGGGAAAGGGGGATGGAGGGAGGGGTGGAGGGAGGTAGGGAGGGTGGGAGAGACCAGGAGAGGGAGAGAAAGAGAGAAAAAGTGACAGAGAGAGGGAGGGGATCGAGAAAGAGGGA
>NC_049218.1:6310689-6318189 GCF_013347855.1 Anguilla anguilla
TGACGGCTGTGGCTTATCTCAGGGCGACAGCCGCCCGTCTGTGAAGGGGCTCGGCTCAGAATCGCGTCTCTCCGCCTGTCTGAAGGAGACGTGGAGCGACGGGGGAGGGGTGTGTGGGGGGGGGCGGGCGCCTGACGTCAGCTACTGAAAAGTTGTCGCATTTCCCAGCCATCTGTGGCGGGGGTGGGGGGGGACAGGGGAAGGGGGAGGGGGGGGGTGTCAGACGAAATCAAATCTAATGCTGAAATCCTTTCGCCGCTGCGGTGGCTTAGCCAGGGCGGAGAAAGCTATGATGTCATATCCTCCCTTGACTGTAGACACTTAGCTTTTCGCTGCAGTCGGTTCTGGTGAACTTCCCTGTGAGAGAGGGAGTGCAATATTGTGCGAGACACTCACACACACATACACACGCGCACGCACTCACATACACACGCGCACGCACACACGTGCACACACACACGCACTCACCCCTGATGCAGTACGTTTGCCAGTCTGACGCTGAAAGAGGAAGTGACCTCACTGGAACGGCTCCCTTGTCCATGTCACATACACAAAGAGGCTGATGGGATAGCGCTGGGAGGAGGTTACAGGTCGCAGCGCGGTGGGGTACAGTCACACTGAGCGTGTGCGAGTCCGGCTGTGCTTCTCACGTACAGGGCAGCTCGCTTCGATCGTTCAGACCTGGAAGAGAACGCTCTCATTTCTCATTCTCACCCCGTTTAGTCTTTTTAACGATTAAACTTTTATTGAGCCTGAGGTTAGGCGACCGGTGGGAGGAGCAGAGGTGTTCAGTGTGGTGGGGGCCCTCTTTCTTAAGCCCCTACCCTGCTCTGAACTGAAAACACACACAGCTGCCCCCCCCCCGCAACCCCCCCTGAACCCCCCACCCCCCAGTTAAGGGCTTTCCCTCTCCTGCTGGAGGTATTAGATTTGCTCACATTTTTTGTGGGTTCCATATTGAATTGGGGGGGTTTGCAGCCCAACAGTCTCCTGAGTTAAAAGTTCTTTTGCTGCCCACGTCATCCTGCAGAGGTGAAAAATGTAAAGCATATCTGAAAATATTCCAGAATAGAGGTGTCTTTGGGTACTCTATAAGGGGTTAAAGTACACACTGGAACAAAAGAGGGGAAGATAAAGAGGGAAAGAGAGAGAGCGTGAGAGAGAGAGAGAGATGAAGAGAGCCTGAGAGAGGAAGAGAGAAAAGGGGAAGAGAAAACTTGCTGTATTAGAGAGTGTGTTTTTACTGCTTGGGTCGTTAGCGATGTTTTGCAGCAGAGCGGTGTGTGTTTGAGCCTGGGTAGAATGAAGGTGTAGCTACACTGGAACAGTGTGTGTCTGTATGTCTGTGTGTGTGTGTATGTGTGTGTGTGTCTGCATGTGGTCTCTAGAAAGCTTGGGTAAGGCGGGACATCCTGTCTGCTTAAATAGGTGTGACTGTATGTGTTGCAACGTTTCCTCCATGAAAGCCAATTCTGCCTGATCTCCAGAAGGGGGCAGTGTGTTCCCCGCTGTGTATGCGTGTCATAGAGGGAGCTCGTCCGATACGCTGTTTGGGTTTTGGGACCCATGCAAGCGGCAGCTCAGAGCTGGGGCCTCCCTACTGGGACCATGGGAGGGCGGGGTTGGGGGGGCCTTGAGGAGTGGGCGGGGCTTGGGGAGTGGGCGGAGCTTCAGGGGGCCCAGGTTTGGGGGCGGGAGGCGTCCTGTGTCTCAACCCCGCTGTGTTTCTCTTTGGCCCCGGGTCCGGCGGCGTTCGGCGGCGGCGGTGGCGGCGCAGTGTCTGCGGGCGGGGCCAGCAGCGACAGCGCGGTGGCCAGCCAGTGCAGCGCGACCGACGACACGATGGCCCAGGCCGAGTCCCCCCAGTGCCCGCCTGCCAGTAAGTCTCAACGCCAGAGACCCCCCCCCTCTCCTCTCCTCTCCTCTCCTCCCCCCCCACCCCCCCAACGGAGCCTCTGGGGGCCCCCGGGGGGGGGGGCGGCGCCTCCCACCGCTCCTCCTCGTCTCTTCGCCGACCCCCCTGTCTTTGGGAAACTCTCCTTCATCCTTCCTTCTCTCTCCCTCTCTCTCTCTCTGCGTTTGTCTGCTGCACGCGTCCCTGCGTCCAGCCCCTCCCCAGCTCCTCTCTTCTTCTGTGGTGCCCCGGAGGCCTTCCCTTACCCCCCCTTTGCTGTGGCGGGGCTGTGGTCCGGCGAGCGCGTCGACGCTTTGGGGCTCTCTTCCCTCGCCGCGGCTCCTGAACTCACCCCCCGTGGTCTCCGCCTCACTTCCTGTCCACGCCACCGCTGTCCTCTGCTCCCGAAGATAGACTTCCTCCTCTTCCTCCTCCTCCTCCTCCTCCTTCTTTTTCCTTGGGCTTCCGGACTTCGCGTCTGAGGGAGAGCTGCCGTCCGTCTGTCCTTCTCGTGCTCTTCCCATCGTTTTCCCACAATCCATTGCTCCCCTCTCCTTCCCCGCTTGTTTCTCTTTTTGGGGAACTTGCTCTTCCTTCTGAAAGTACCCTGGAGCTCACAAGTTTTTTTATGACTTTGATTCTGGACCCCCTCTCACCCCCCCCACCCCCTTACCACCCCACCTTCACTCTTCTAAACCCCACCCTTTCACATGTAAGTTTGCACCCTGTTGAACTTTGTCGCACCTGAAGGGGGCGCTGTATCAGGATCTGTTTGTCCTTCTCTCACAATGAGTTTGCTTCTGCACACATCGAACCCCCCCCCCCCACACCAATATGGAGTCTTGGCTGCTATGGTTCATCGCTTCCTGTGATCCCCATCCTTCGCATCCTGTAGCGTTCGCCACGAGCACGCTCTCACGCGCGGGGCCGCCACCCGCGAAGCCCGATGGAGATCACCCCGCGCCGAGGCGCCGGTCGAAGGCGCTAACTCCCATGTTTCTCCCCCCCGTGGAGGTGCAGGGCGTGTGGGGACACATTCAGAATGAGTGGCTGGACGTGACTGAGAGCGTTTCTCTCGTAAATATCTCTCCGCAGATAACAGGGCCTGCCCGCGCTTTTATTGGGTGCTGTTACGGGATCTCGCAAACAGCTGAAGGCTTGGGTGGGGGGGGGGGGGGGGGGGGGGGGGGCGGGAAGAGGTGGGGCCGGCGCGGGAGGGGTTAGGCGGGAAGGGGTGGGGGGGGGGGGTTCTAAAGGCTGCTGTTGGCTGTTCTTTGACAAAGATCACCCCCTCACCAATCGGTCAACCCTGAATGAGTGTATGCATTTAGAACTAAAATTTAGTTTGACATTTTGCTTTTTTTTCTTGGTTGGTGGGCAAACAAGGATTAGTAAAGAAACTTCAGGGGAAAAAAGCACACACATGCGCACACACACACACACACACACACACACGCACACACACATGCACACACATCACATAAGGCAGTAACTGATCACACAGTGTTCCTGGGATTCCCTTTCACACAGTACCAGCCCCCCGCACCCCCCCCCCCACCCCACACCCCCCACTCCGACCCCCACCCCAGGTTCCCTTTAAACAGGTTTCTGCTGTTGGAGTGTGTGGGTTAGGGTTAGGGTGCTGTTGGAGTGTGTGGGCGCTGCATTCTCAGCACTAGGCTCTCTAACCCTTAGATAATGGTGTGTGCCAAATGGAAAACTTGTGCCAAATAGGGAATGGGGGGGGGGGGGGGGGGGCGCTTGTTTCTGTGCCAAACGAGGAAGTGCCAGCATTACTGTTTCAGCTCTATACCCTGAGACGCGTTCCTCTAATTCACTTTCTCACAAAACAACTTCACACCTGTGCCATTCAGCGAAGGATGGACTCATTTTAGTAGGAAAGTCCCCCACCCCCTCGCCCACACACACACACACACACACACACTCAGGTACACACATTCACACACACAGTGTGAGTACCGGGTGTCAGGTTTCCCTGCCATTAAGAGGCCCTGAGCTGTCAGTCCAGTGCGCTGCCCTGACTGCTGTCTCTCATTGGATTTCTCCTCTCTCTCTCTCTCTCTCTCTCTCTCTGTCTCTCTCTCTCTCTCTCCCTCTCTCTCTCTCTGTCCCTCTCTCTCCCTCTCTCTCTCTCTCTCTCCCTCTCCCTCTCTCTCTCTCTCTCCCTCTCTCTCTCTCTCTCTCACACACTCTCTCTCTCTCTCTCTCTCTTTGACCTTCTTAAGCGCTCTGATCTTTTCATTTATTTATCCCTGTGACATGGCACCCTGTCCGCTGAGCGTGTGCGTGCGGGCGTGGCCGGGGGGGCGGGACGGGACGGCTCAGCGTCCACTGACGGAGGAGAGCACTCTTATTTCAGACGCTGTCCTGAACCGGTCCTGTCCACCAACTCCGCCCCCTGCTGGTCCCTGTCCTCTAACGCGGCTTTGTAGCCTGAAAATCCCTCCTCACGTCCGGCTCTTTGTAACTGTACCCGTCTGTAACCTAGTCTGTCAGCTCTGGGTTTGTGTGTGAGTGTGTGTGTTTGTCTGTGCGTGTGCATGTGTGTGTGTGTCTGTGTGTCTGTGCTCGTGTGTGTGCATGCATGTGTGTCTGTGTCTCTGTCTCTGTATTTTTGGTGTCTTGGTTTGTTGAGTTTTGTTCTGTTTTGTTTTGTTCTCTTTTGTTTTGTTCTGTTTTGTCGTGCTGATTTTGTTTTGTTCTGTTTTGTTTTGTTTTGTTTAGTTTTGTTTAGTTTTGTTCTGTTTTGTCGCGCTGATTTTGTTTTGTTCTGTTTTGTTTTGTGGTGCTGATTCTGTGTTGTGTCTTTCAGCAGACCCGCTGCGCGATGCTAAGCGTATTGCTTGGGACAGTTCAGAGCAGGCCTCCGGTCCTGAAATAGAGCATGCTCAGCCCGCACCCCCTGCCCTGCCACTAGGGGGCAGCGTGGCACAGCAGTGTAAGTGCAAGGCTAACCAGGGCTGACGCACAGAAACAGTACACACAGTACGCACTCTCTCACGCTCACACGCGCACATGGGCTAAGACACACATAAACATATACACAGGCTCACACAATCACACAGACATACACACAAAGACACGCAATCACACAGACTCACACACATACACATACAATCACTCACACAATCACACAATCACACAGGCACACACAATCTCCTTCTCTCTTACACACACACACACACACACACACACAATTAGAAACACACACGCACATGTAGACACACACATACACACAATCACACACACACACACACAGGCATAGACATGCACACACACACACACACACACACAATCACACACACACACAGTAGTAGTGCCCTCATCTGTGTGCTACTCAAACAGCCGCTCCTCCAACCCCAACAGCACGCCCAGTCTAACTCCGCCCACTCTGGCTTTGCCTGCTTGTCTCCTAACCGACTCACCAAGTTAACTGATCGTGTACGCGTGGATTAGAGACCAAATGTATACACAAAGTAGACTACAGTTTGTACATACTGCAATACACGGGGTCTATCTGTGTGTGTGATGTCATAGTGTGTTCATGTGTATGTCTGTGTGTGTGTGTTTGTGTGTGTGTCTGTGCCTTACTGTGGTGTGCTTGTGTAATGTATGTCTTCAGGCACTGGCGCGCGTGTGACATCATCGGAATGTCTTAGCGTGCGGAGACTGACAGTGCGAGCGGTGTGTCGTTATTGGTCAGTGTTCCGTGCGCTTTATGCTTTATGAAGGAAAGGCTCTGTGCTCCGGGTGCAGTGGCCTCTCCCCGTGGGGTTTTGGTTTCGAACCTCGTACCGGACACCGCGTATCGCCTGTGCCCCTCAGGCCGGTGCTGAAGAGTCGGGCGAGGGGTGGGGGGGCGGGAGGTTTAGGGTTTGAGTTTGAGGGGGTCTGTTGAGGGAAGCTGTTTGTTTGGCGGGAGGAGCAGCGGTCCTGCAGTGCCCGCCGATGGCAGCTCGGGGATGTGTGGGGGGGGGGGGGGGGGGGTTGAGTGGCAGGCTCTCAGTGAGCACCACAGCAAGTGGAGCTCTCTCTCTCGCTCGCTCTCTCTCGCTTTCTCTCTCAATTCAATTCAATTCTCTCTCTCTCTCGCTCTCTCTCACTTTCTCTCGCTCCCTCTGTCTATCTCTGTCTCCCTCTCTCTCTCGCTCTCTCTGTCTATCTCTCTCTATCTCTCTCTCCTCTCTCTCTTGCTTTCTCTATCGCTCTCTCTCTCTCTTGCTCTCGCTCTCTCTATCTCTCTCTCCCTCTCTCTATCTCTCTCTCTCTCTCTCTCTCTCTCTCGTTCTCTCGCTCTCCCTTTCCGGCTCATCTCAGACGCTCTCTCGTAGGACGGGTCGGTCACGGGCCCCAGAGCGGGGCGCTCAGAGGAGTCGGGCTCGTGGCGATGGGAGCGATGCGAGATTCCCGCTGCGCTTCCTCTGGGCCTCGCCCCCCGCGGCTCTGTGTGCTTCTGAAATAAAGACGCTGTAACCGTGCGAACGAGGTCTACGGTGTAGCGCACATCTGGCCACAGGGAAGCACAGCCTCGCTGCTGAACTCACCACAGCTAGAATACGGAGGACAGCAGATGAGAGGAATGATTTCGAGCTCCGCCCCGGATCTGCACAGCCTATCAGGGTTGGGTTCCTGGCAGGCGAGCGTCCAATGAGGAGATGCCTTTTGTGATAGCGCACGTCGAGCTTTTTTTGGTTGTCTCGCGTCTGTCTGGCGGTGCTTTTGACTGAGGGGAGGGCCCTGCTGTGTTGCGCGAGGGAGGGGGGTGTGGATTTGTAGGGCCTGGAGGATCATGGGATAGGGAGCCAGAGCTGTGGGATCGTGCACGTGGGGGGGGGGGTTTGCCTGCTGATCTGAAAGTAAAATTTGACATGGACATTTTGGGACCCCCCGGCCTCCTCCTGATGATGTGTTCTGTCTGTCCGTGCCCGTCCGTCTGTCCCTCCGTGTGCGTTTCAGCCCGCAAGCAAGAGATCATCAAAATCACGGAGCAGCTGATCGAGGCCATCAACAACGGGGACTTCGAAGCGTACACGTGAGTCCCGCCGCACGTCCGAACTGCAGCCGCGACCCGGTGCATCCGTGCACCCGGGCCGGCGTTGACCCGCTCCAAACCGTATCCCAGCATGCACTGCAGAAAGTCCTGACTCGCCCCCATTTATATCCCAGCATGCACTGTAGGAAACACCAGCTCTCCCCCACCATATCCCAGCATGCACTGTAGGAAACACCATATTCCAGCATGCACTGTAGGAAACACCATATTCCAGCATGCACTATAGGAAACGCCAACTCTCCAAAACCATATCCCAGCATGCACTGTAATTGTAGTCCATTCCCTTGCACTAAGTTCAGCTCTGACTTTACCCCAGGCCTCTTACTGACCAATTCGGCCTAGAAAGGAATGTGTTGGGAATTTGGAGCTCTGATCTGTTTGATAAGGTGGCCATTGTTCAGAATTTTATAACAGCACACGTGTATTCGGGTGGCAGGTTTAGCAAGTGATCACGGTGGGGAGTTTTTTTAAAGGGACCCTCCCTCTCATCATCACAGGAGAATCTGTGACCCTGGGCTGACCTCTTTCGAAC
>NC_049218.1:6320689-6378189 GCF_013347855.1 Anguilla anguilla
CTGGCCCTGACCCCGCCCCCTGACCCTGGCCCCTCCCCCTAGCCCCGCCCCCCGCCTTTGCTCCTCCCCACTGGTCCACACAACCCTGAAGCTGCAGAACGTCGGCGCCGTCAGCGTCCCAACATTTAGAGAGCCGACCTCCACCAGCGCTTGCTGTAATGGGGGTCGTGACCTTTCGTGACCTTTCTCCCCCGGGCTTTCTAAACACTACTGACTGACTGACCGGCTTCCATCACATCCTCAACTTCCCCCAAACTGTAACCCTTCGCCCCCCCCCCCCAAAATCGGGAAGTCAGAGTAGGCGTACATTTTGACCCTAAACCTCCTGGGTGAAACCACAAAACAGCTTGTGCCCAAAACTGTAATTCGTAGAGTAACTAAGTTCACCCCAAACCTGGAACAGGACAAGACCGTTTTTAAAGAAGGCCTGAGCTGTTTTGCACACATGTGACTTAAAGCTGTTATGTTCACTCTCGGTTGAACCTTCTGCAACTTCAGGTTGGTTCCCCCCTGACCCTGACCCTTCCCTTCCCCCCCCAACACAGGGCCACAGACATCATCACTGTCCGTCCAGCTTGTCCATTGGCCCCGCCCCACCCTCACCCTCAGTCCCTTTTGAGCCCAAGTCCTGGGACTGCTCATCCGCTGTACCTCTCTTCCAATGCCGGCCTGCGCGGCCTGGGGGGCCGAGGGGCGGGGGTGCTTGCCCTGTCCCGCCCCGTCCCGGCCCGCGCCGGGCACAGCAAGGGGGAACGCCGATCGCGGGGTGCGGTGGAGGCGGGGGGGAACAGGGGCAGGTGGTGTCTAAGCCTGAGAGCTCTGCCAGAGGCAATCAGAGGTGTGGTTTCATGGTCGTCATGGTTTCCTTTATTAATGTTCTTACTGTTGGTATTCGTAGTGCTGGTATTATTATGGATAATCTTATGAGTAATGTCCTTATTTGAAATGTAAATACTTTTGAGGGGGACAGGTGAAAGGGGAAGGGTTTGGAGCTCTGGCCTGAAGAGTCGGGCCACTGTGTGGAGCGGGACGGAGCTGTGCTTTCTGCCCCGTCCCATACACACACACACACACACACACACACGCACACACACGAACACACATGCACACACGCACACACACACACACACACACACACGCACACACACACACGCACACACACACATACCGGCACACACACACACACACACGCACACACACACATATACAAACGGACACATACTGGCACACATACATATAAACACACACACACACACATACACACACACACACACACGTTTACTGTTTGCTTGTACTGAAAAGTTACATCCAGCAGAACACACATGCATGCACACCCGTCAGTGGCAGAAATCCAGGCTCAGGATTCTGCTCCATGATGGAGGTGTACCTTCCAGGCTGAGCCACCAGGGGGAGCTCTTGCCTGTTTTTTTTAATTTTATTTTTTTGCCTTGCAGAGATTTTCTGTTAGGATAACCTCCCTGCAGCTGTCTTAGGGGAGGGAACACAGGGCACGTTGGCACATTCAAACAGGCACCACACACACGCACGCACACGCACGCACGCACACACGCACGCACACACACGTGCACACACACAGCTCCCTTTAAAACATATCCCTGTGTTCATGGCAGCAAAACATTGGAACACTCTTGTTTTCACTGTGTTGAGTAGACAGTGTGTGTGTGTGTGTGTGTGTGTGAATCGTAATGTTGGGGGGTTTTGGGCTCTGCGGTACAGTGCCCAGGGGTTTTCCGCCCCCACACCCCCCCCTCCCTAAACTGTGTAACCATGTTCCATCGCACATCCGTGAGGCGGGGGGCGTCATCTGCCTAGCTGGCCTGAGGTCACTGGCACGAGGATAACACAGGTCTGCTTTTTTTTTTGCTTTTTTTTTTTTTTTTTTAAGAAAGAAGAAGAAAATGGGGGGAAGATTGATGGCGCCTCTCCTTTCCGCACCGTGCGTGTACCCCACACCATACTGTGTAAACACACGTTTTGGCTGTGCAACATATCAGCACCATTAACACTGTGTCACCTCCTTCATGAAGCTTTGTACTATACTCTGTGATGTTCTGTTTTCTTTTTTTTTTCTTTTTTTTTTTTTTTTTAAAGTAGTTGATTGACTTGCGCTGTGGGCATCGGCTGTCTCGCCTGACCAAGCTAGATTTCATGCGTGTGTGCGCAGCCAAGGATCGTTCATGTGGAAGATTACAAAGCTACAATGCAGTTTTTACTTCAAGTGGGGAAAAAAATGGCAAAAATAAAAAAACTAAAGTGAAGAGAAGCGAGACACTAACTGATAAAATAATAGTCACACCTTTGATGGTACCTAACCGTACTTAAGGGGTAGGATGAAACAGGATAACATTGACTTACAAATACTGATATCGAAATGATTAATTCTTAAAAAGCCACAGTTTAACAAGAAAACTATATATGCAGTTTTACAAGAGGAAGAAATATGCATGTCTACTTTCTGGTAAATATTTTTCACTGTCTGTGTTTACTTGATTAAAAAAAAAAAAAAAATCTATGTTAGTTGCATCTTTGAGGTCAATGAAAACTGCTCCGTCTCAAATATAAGTGATGTATCACATTTTAAAAAAGGAAAAAAAAGAAAAGCCTTAGCTTGGTATGTTCCCCTCCTTATTAGTAAATTTATTGCATTGTAACCGTATATTATGGGGCTACATATGAATATACTCTGAGTTTTAAATTGGATGCTGGATTTTGCATGATCATACGACTAATAAACCATGAATTTAAAACAATCAAGTGTTCGTTTTAATGTTAGTAGGTCTTCATCATAGCTTTGTTATTGAAACTTGATCTGGAAGTATTTAATAAAAATAACATTTCAGTGGTGTCAGTCTGTCCCCTCTCTCTCTCTCTATTGAAAAACAGAGCTCTGTGTGTGATTTTATTTTTTAACTACACCCTACACTTGCAATGCCACCTGTCCCATGACTTTACAATATCTACCTTTCCGTTAGGGTGTAGTACCAGAGCTGGCTCCTGGCATAAAAACATATATTATACAGGTGTTTAGGGCCACAGTGCTCCCCGGGGCCACACAGTAGCTGTTAAACAGTGGGTGTGATTTGAGCACTTTGGGGCCACAACAAAATTCTTTCTTTTGGGCCAGAAAAACACTAGGGCTGGCTCTCTGCATCACAGCCTTTTTATTGAATTGCACTTTGCAAGAAAAGATGATACGATGTGACAAGCCTAAAGTAACCTCCACAAAGACGACTTAATCATGTGCTCTGGAAAGTGCGGTTTTATTATTAATGTAGCTACTGTATGCTGTGAAGGTAGCCTGTGTCTTCTGTGTGGTTTCATACTGACAATTCAGCGCTTCACCCTAAACCCTAACCATAACCCCTTAAAACTAACCCTGTGGTAAAGCTTCCTATTTGGTATTGAATATTTAAAAGATCAATTCCAAAACATTTAAAGGGTTCCTTAAGGACCGTCATAAAACTACAATAATTTGTGATAACGTTCATGAGAAATGTTTGTCGATGAGGTCCAATCCATATGGCTTGCAGATCCAAAACCCAAGTGTATTATATCATACATGTTATTTTTTTAAAATAATGTCCATCAAATATTAAGAATTTTTTCATTTTTCACTTTTTAGGTAAGAGAGACCACAGAGTCATTTGTATTGTGCTGTTTTTCCAGTGAAATAGACTTTTCATCATGAAAAACATTTTCATTCATTTATTTCTTTATGAATATTGAATAAACACTATTTACCATCCATCTGAATAAAAAAAGCAGATATTTAGACTATTATTCTTATATTCTTTCACTTTTTGGATGTTAGCCTGTCTTATTGCAGTATATGTGGGTTCGGGTTGAAGTCACAGTGTCATTGGTTGAATGGGAATTGTGTTATTACACGGGACAAATTGGCTGCAATCATGCTGTAGTGTGTATGTTCTACTGTTCACTATTAAATGTTTTTGGAATCAAGTGTGGCTTTCTGGGCTTGGCTGCAACACATGCATTTTTCTGAATTTCCACTGAAACCAATTCTTCACCAGAAATACCTCAAAATACAATTTTATTGACTTATTTCAATGTGCGTGTTGAATTGACATGAATTTCCATCTGTCTGAATGAAAAGTGGCATATTTAGAATTTCAAGTGAAATACATTTTTCATCATAAAAAGCCTTGAAATACATTTCCAATCATTTCACCATGAATGTTGAATGAATATGAGTTCCCATCCATCTGAATAAAAATCACATATTTATGATTTTTTCCATTTTTGGATGAAAGGACATCATCTTTTGTAGTTTTCTGTTTTTCAGTGATACAGATTTTTCATATTACATTTTTTCAAAAATGTTTTCATTATTTAACCATGGATAAATATGCTATATTGTACATCTCAATAATGAAATCACATTTAGGATTTTAATTTTAATTCACTTTTTGGAGGTAAGTCTGTAGACTTCTATATTAATTTTCTGGTGATATTGTTCTTGAAAACCATTTCCACTCAATTATTTCAATTATTTAAATATGATTTCCCATCCATCTGAAAAATTAAAATTGACATATTTAGGACTTTTCTAAGTTTTTCCATTTTTGCATTAGAGTATATTTTGTATTTTGTAGTTTTACCAGTGAAATTGACTTGTCACAGTTCAATTTATTTCAGCATAGATGTTCAATGAATGTGTTGTCCTGTCCATCTGTTTGTCCGTTTTCATTATTGTAATTTGTATGTAATTTGCTAATTTTCTCCTGAAATCAAATATTTATGATACGTCTTCAATTAGAATTTCATTCATTTATTTCACCAATCATTATTTCCCATCATTCCCAACACTGAATGCAAAAATCACATATTTAGAATTTTAGATCTGTTTTCACATTTTGGACATAAGACTATAGTCTCATGTATTTTGGTGATTTTCCACTGAAAATAATTATTCACCATAAATGCCTCCAAACTGCTTTTTATTTATTTATTTCGCCATGGGTATTGAATAAACAGAATTCCTTGTCATTCTGAATGCGAAAATTACATATTTAGAATTTTTTATGTTTTTCCACGTTTTGGATATAAGACCATAGTCTTATGTATTTTGCTGATTTTCCGCTGAAAACTATTAATTGCTATAAATGCCTCCAAACATTGTTCTGTTCATTTCTTTCACCAGGGGTGTTGAATAAACATGATTTCCCTTCATTCTGAATGCAAATATTACATATTTAGAATTTCTGAAGTTTTTCCACATTTTGGACATAAGACTATAGTCTTATGTATTTTGCTGATTTTCCACTGAAAACTATTAGGCACTATAAATGCCTCCAAACATTTTTCTGTTCATTTCTTTCATCAGGGGTGTTGAATAAACATGATTTCCCTTCATTCTGAATGCAAATATTACATATTTAGAATTTTTGAAGTTTTTCCACGTTTTGGACATAAGACTATAGTCTTATGTATTTTGCTGATTTTCCACTGAAAACTATTAGGCACTATGAATGCCTCCAAACATTTTTCTGTTCATTTCTTTCATCAGAGGTGTTGAATAAACATGATTTCCCTTCATTCTGAATGCAAATATTACATATTTAGAATTTTTGGAGTTTTTTCACATTTTGGATATAAGACTATAGTCTTATGTATTTTGCTGATTTTCCGCTGAAAACTATTAATTGCTATAAATGCCTCCAAACATTGTTCTGTTCATTTCTTTCACCAGGGGTGTTGAATAAACATGATTTCCCTTCATTCTGAATGCAAATATTACATATTTAGAATTTCTGAAGTTTTTCCACGTTTTGGACATAAGACTATAGTCTTATGTATTTTGCTGATTTTCCACTGAAAACTATTAGGCACTATAAATGCCTCCAAACATTTTTCTGTTCATTTCTTTCACCAGGGGTGTTGAATAAACATGATTTCCCTTCATTCTGAATGCAAATATTACATATTTAGAATTTTTGGAGTTTTTTCACATTTTGGATATAAGACCATAGTCTTATGTATTTTGCTGATTTTCCGCTGAAAACTATTAATTGCTATAAATGCCTCCAAACATTGTTCTGTTCATTTCTTTCACCAGGGGTGTTGAATAAACATGATTTCCCTTCATTCTGAATGCAAATATTACATATTTAGAATTTCTGAAGTTTTTCCACGTTTTGGACATAAGACTATAGTCTCATGTATTTTGCTGATTTTCCACTGAAATCAATTATTCACCATAAATGCCTCCAAACTGCTTTTTATTTATTTATTTCGCCATGGGTATTGAATAAACAGAATTCCTTGTCATTCTGAATGCAAAAATTACATATTTAGAATTTTTTATGTTTTTTCACATTTTGGACATAAGACTATAGTCTTATGTATTTTGCTGATTTTCCACTGAAATCAATTATTATCCATAAATGCCTCCAAACTGCTTTTTATTCATTTATTTCGCCATGGGTATTGAATAAACAGAATTCCTTGTCATTCTGAATGCAAAAATCACATATTTAGAATTTTTGGAGTTTTTTCACATTTTGGACATAAGACTATAGTCTTATGTATTTTGCTGATTTTCCACTGAAAACTATTAGGCACTATAAATGCCTCCAAACATTTTTCTGTTCATTTCTTTCACCAGGGGTGTTGAATAAACATGATTTCCCTTCATTCTGAATGCAAATATTACATATTTAGAATTTATGAAGTTTGTCCACGTTTTGGACATAAGATTACAGTCTTGTGTATTTTGCTGATTTTCCACTGAAAACAATTAATTGCTATAAATGCCTCCAAACAGTTTTCTGTTCATTTCTTTCACCAGGGGTGTTGAATAAACATGATTTCCCTTCATTCTGAATGCAAATATTACATATTTAGAATTTCTGAAGTTTTTCCACGTTTTGGATATAAGACTATAGTCTTATGTATTCTGCTGATTTTCCACTGAAAACTATTAGGCACTATAAATGCCTCCAAACATTTTTCTGTTCATTTCTTTCACCAGGGGTGTTGAATAAACATGATTTCCCTTCATTCTGAATGCAAATATTACATATTTAGAATTTTTGAAGTTTTTTCACGTTTTGGATATAAGACTATAGTCTTATGTATTTTGCTGATTTTCCGCTGAAAACTATTAATTGCTATAAATGCCTCCAAACATTGTTCTGTTCATTTCTTTCACCAGGGGTGTTGAATAAACATGATTTCCCTTCATTCTGAATGCAAATATTACATATTTAGAATTTCTGAAGTTTTTCCACGTTTTGGACATAAGACTATAGTCTTATGTATTTTGCTGATTTTCCACTGAAAACTATTAGGCACTATAAATGCCTCCAAACATTTTTCTGTTCATTTCTTTCACCAGGGGTGTTGAATAAACATGATTTCCCTTCATTCTGAATGCAAATATTACATATTTAGAATTTTTGAAGTTTGTCCACGTTTTGGACATAAGACTATAGTCTTATGTATTTTGCTGATTTTCCACTGAAAACAATTAATTGCTATAAATGCCTCCAAACAGTTTTCTGTTCATTTCTTTCACCAGGGGTGTTGAATAAACATGATTTCCCTTCATTCTGAATGCAAATATTACATATTTAGAATTTCTGAAGTTTTTCCACGTTTTGGACATAAGACTATAGTCTTATGTATTTTGCTGATTTTCCACTGAAAACTATTAATTGCTATAAATGCCTCCAAACATTGTTCTGTTCATTTCTTTCACCAGGGGTGTTGAATAAACATGATTTCCCTTCATTCTGAATGCAAATATTACATATTTAGAATTTCTGAAGTTTTTCCACGTTTTGGACATAAGACTATAGTCTTATGTATTTTGCTGATTTTCCACTGAAAACTATTAGGCACTATAAATGCCTCCAAACATTTTTCTGTTCATTTCTTTCACCAGGGGTGTTGAATAAACATGATTTCCCTTCATTCTGAATGCAAATATTACATATTTAGAATTTCTGAAGTTTTTCCACGTTTTGGACATAAGACTATAGTCTTATGTATTTTGCTGATTTTCCGCTGAAAACTATTAATTGCTATAAATGCCTCCAAACATTGTTCTGTTCATTTCTTTCACCAGGGGTGTTGAATAAACATGATTTCCCTTCATTCTGAATGCAAATATTACATATTTAGAATTTCTGAAGTTTTTCCACGTTTTGGACATAAGACTATAGTCTTATGTATTTTGCTGATTTTCCACTGAAAACTATTAGGCACTATAAATGCCTCCAAACATTTTTCTGTTCATTTCTTTCACCAGGGGTGTTGAATAAACATGATTTCCCTTCATTCTGAATGCAAATATTACATATTTAGAATTTTTGAAGTTTGTCCACGTTTTGGACATAAGACTATAGTCTTATGTATTTTGCTGATTTTCCACTGAAAACAATTAATTGCTATAAATGCCTCCAAACAGTTTTCTGTTCATTTCTTTCACCAGGGGTGTTGAATAAACATGATTTCCCTTCATTCTGAATGCAAATATTACATATTTAGAATTTCTGAAGTTTTTCCACGTTTTGGATATAAGACTATAGTCTTATGTATTTTGCTGATTTTCCACTGAAAACTATTAATTGCTATAAATGCCTCCAAACATTTTTCTGTTCATTTCTTTCACCAGGGGTGTTGAATAAACATGATTTCCCTTCATTCTGAATGCAAATATTACATATTTAGAATTTCTGAAGTTTTTCCACGTTTTGGACATAAGACTATAGTCTTATGTATTTTGCTGATTTTCCACTGAAAACAATTAATTGCTATAAATGCCTCCAAACATTTTTCTGTTCATTTCTTTCACCAGGGGTGTTGAATAAACATGCTTTCCCTTCATTCTGAATGCAAATATTACATATTTAGAATTTCTGAAGTTTTTCCACGTTTTGGACATAAGACTATAGTCTTATGTATTTTGCTGATTTTCCACTGAAAACTATTAGGCACTATAAATGCCTCCAAACATTTTTCTGTTCATTTCTTTCATCAGGGGTGTTGAATAAACATGATTTCCCTTCATTCTGAATGCAAATATTACATATTTAGAATTTTTGAAGTTTTTTCACGTTTTGGACATAAGACTATAGTCTTATGTATTTTGCTGATTTTCCACTGAAATCAATTATTCACCATAAATGCCTCCAAACTGCTTTTTATTTATTTATTTCGCCATGGGTATTGAATAAACAGAATTCCTTGTCATTCTGAATGCAAAAATTACATATTTAGAATTTTTTATGTTTTTTCACATTTTGGACATAAGACTATAGTCTTATGTATTTTGCTGATTTTCCACTGAAATCAATTATTCACCATAAATGCCTCCAAACTGCTTTTTATTTATTTATTTCGCCATGGGTATTGAATAAACAGAATTCCTTGTCATTCTGAATGCAAAAATTACATATTTAGAATTTTTTATGTTTTTTCACATTTTGGACATAAGACTATAGTCTTATGTATTTTGCTGATTTTCCACTGAAAACTATTAGGCACTATAAATGCCTCCAAACATTTTTCTGTTCATTTCTTTCACCAGGGGTGTTGAATAAACATGATTTCCCTTCATTCTGAATGCAAATATTACATATTTAGAATTTTTGAAGTTTGTCCACGTTTTGGACATAAGACTATAGTCTTATGTATTTTGCTGATTTTCCACTGAAAACTATTAGGCACTATAAATGCCTCCAAACATTTTTCTGTTCATTTCTTTCATCAGGGGTGTTGAATAAACACGATTTCCCTTCATTCTGAATGCAAATATTACATATTTAGAATTTTTGAAGTTTTTCCACGTTTTGGACATAAGATTACAGTCTTGTGTATTTTGCTGATTTTCCACTGAAAACAATTAATTGCTATCAATGCCTCCAAACAGTTTTCTGTTCATTTCTTTCACCAGGGGTGTTGAATAAACATGATTTCCCTTCATTCTGAATGCAAATATTACATATTTAGAATTTCTGAAGTTTTTCCACGTTTTGGATATAAGACTATAGTCTTACGTATTTTGCTGATTTTCCACTGAAAACTATTAGGCACTATAAATGCCTCCAAACATTTTTCTGTTCATTTCTTTCACCAGGGGTGTTGAATAAACATGATTTCCCTTCATTCTGAATGCAAATATTACATATTTAGAATTTATGAAGTTTGTCCACGTTTTGGACATAAGACTATAGTCTTATGTATTTTGCTGATTTTCCACTGAAACATATTTCTCATCATAAATGTCTTCAACCTCATTATTATTTTTTTATTATTTCATCGTGGGTAAGAAATTAAGATGATTTCCTATTTATCTGAATGAAAAAAATGATGTAAGTGACAAAAGTATTTTTTTATTTTGCTGACTTTCATTGACTGAAACCAATAACTCACCAAAAATATCTTCAATCACATCATTCGATTATTTCACCATGGGTGTTAAACATAATTCATTTGGCTGAATTTTATAATTTTATAATACCATAAACCGTAAGCCATAGATCCGCCGCCAGCACGTTTCACAGATGATGGAGATGCTTCGGGTCTTCGGTAGTTCCATTTGGCCTCCACACTTTGCCCTCTCCATCACCCTGAAACAAGTGAATCTTGTTCTCATCTATCTGCAAGACCTTTTCCCGTAACTCTGCGTGCTCTTTTAGGTACTTGGCAAACTATAATCTGGCCATTCCATTTTTGGAGCTATTGGTTTTCATCCTGCAGTGTAGCCTCCGTAGTTCTGTTCCTGAAAAGATAAAGGTATGAAGTGGCTATGCAATGCATGCTCAGATGTCAAAACGACTCATATTTTGTTTATTAGGGCAATTATATTCTTCAGCGCACATTATCTAGCTGTGCTAACATAATTTTAAAGGCAGGATGGGTATTTATTAAGTCGTCTTGCCTCTAGGCCGTGCTTTTGCCACCAGTCAAGGTCTTGGGGTAATTAAATACTTCAAAGGCACTGCAATCGAGGTCAAGTCTCTTGTTAGCTGTTGGGCTCTGTGATTAATGAACAAGATCTGTCTATTTAACATTTTTTTCCGCAGCGATTTATCCGGTGGTGGGGGTACCGTTTGGGATGCTGCTCTGCCTCTCTCTGCATGCTGTATGCACACAGCATGCAAACGTATTTTTACTCTTTTTAACATATTTTTTATTAAAAATTCACAGCAACGGCAGTGCAGAAGATTCCCCATTGAAGACTTCTGTCCCCCAAAACCCTCAGTACAAAGCCATTACCAGGTGGATTCTAGATGCATTACAAAATAGCAATGTTTGTGTAACACATAACTTCCGAGTTTCACCAGAAGTATATTACGTTGTCCGCATAGCGACCTTTTGTGGTGACACGTTATCACCGTGTGTAGTCTACGGTACTGCAGTTGTGCGTTTCCTGCTTGGTCAAAGTGCATTATGGGATACCTGAATCCACGGAACATCCAGGTTGGCATCTTCCGGAAGATCATGCGCTGACACTCTTTTCATCCTGCTGTATGAATGGATGCAAATGTAAAATGTTGTGTAAAAAAACGTGTAAGTCGCTCTGGATAAGAGCGTCCACTAAATGGCTGTAATGTAAAAGGCAAACCTTGCCTGGGCTTCTCCCATAAATGACCCGCAGTCAGTGTGACCTCAGTGTTAGAGGGAATGAGGATTTAAATTGCAATGACTGGGATAATGAGTGTATGCAAGAGCGGATTACACATTCACCACCAGAAAAACTTCACACATCTGTGTCAGCTTCACGCAGAGCACATGCCAAACATACTCCAGCAGACACCTAATGGACCAACTGTAAATGGACTGTGGAAACCTAAGACACTCCAGAATATCTCGATGGTTAATAGGATTCCATTTCCTGCGGTAGTGAGAGAGCCATTCTGACATCACACCCCGATGATGTCACCCTTCAGCTCCGTACGCCTCGGCTCCTAGTGGGGGGGAAAAAAACCAAAAAAAACAAGAGCTCACAGCACTTTGACCTTCCTATGCTTTTATTAGCGACCATACTGTGTTGGTAATGTTCCGTTTTCTTCCTCCTTAGCTTTAAGACAGTCTTTACAAAATAAACAAAAAACCAAGACAGCAGCTCCTCTCCTCCCCCCCCCCCCTCCCCCCCCGACCCCCAGCAGCTCAGCTCATCTGTCTGGAGAGTGGAGAGCCCTGGTCTGCACTCTGTCAATGCAGCTCCTTAAGACCAAACAGCACACACCTGTACCTGAGTCCAGTAAGTCCAGGTACACATGTATACGCATTTGAGTGTGTGCGTGTGTGTGTGTATGTGTGTGGGTGTGTGTGTGTGTGTGCGGTGGGGGGGGGGGTTTGTGGTGTGTGTGTGTGTGTGTGTGTGTGAGTGTGTGTAGGGGTGTGTGTGTGTGTGTGTGTGTGCGGTGGGGGGGGGGGGGGGTTTGTGGTGTGTGTGTGTGTGTGAGTGTGTGTAGGGGGGGTTTGAAGTGTGTGTGCCTGTGGTGTGTGTGTGTCTGTGCGCAGTATGTATGCAAAAGTCCAGTACGTATCCTTGTTCTCTTGAGAGGGTGTCTGGCTCAGAGAGTGGCAGCAGGTAGATGTGTGCGTGTGTGCGCGCGTGCGCGTGTGTATCTGATAGTGGTGAGCGTATCCCACACTGGCCTGTACGCAGGGTCCTCTGTGAGGAGGAGAGGAGGACCTCACACACCGTGTGTAAACTCACACTCCGAGTCCCGCGCCCACCCCAGCCCCGCCCCGAAATATACAACGCTCCTTAAAAATGTACAACGCTTTACAATCAATTCTTCTGAAGAAATGACAGACACAGGGGCGTGGCCAAGCTGAAGGGCTCCAGTTCATCCTATCAACCGGGTTCATGTTTTGCATCTGGCCAAGCCCTGATTGGCCGGCATCACTTGGGGTGAATGGGGCGGACGGTGATGGGGGCGTGTTCAGGTACTGTCCAATCACGGTACTGGAAAATGTCCTGGAGAGTCCAGCCAATGGCAGATGGACAAAGCTGTCCATATTTATTTGGGGGGGTGGGGGGGGGAATTTACATTTTCAGTCTTTCTGAAAGCTCCACCAGCAAAGCCCTTTCATTACAAAACGCCCCCCCGCTCCCCCCCCCCCCATGAATCCATTTCCCATGAATCTTTGCTCTGACGGGATGAAGCACGTCTGGCTCCTCTGCAGCGGTTCGTGTCGGGCGGCGGGTGAGCCGCCCCAAAAACTCCCCGAGCCGACCCCCAAATTCCTCGCGCCCCCTGATGTGCGGTCCTGGTGCGGTCCTGGTCCGGTCCGCTCTCAGCTCCAGCTGGTGCTCTGTAGCTCCTCCCTCAGCCAGGTGGGCAGCGCCTGGCCCAGGCGGTTCAGCAGCTTCAGCAGCGCCATGTTGTGTTCGCGGTAGTACTCCGCCAGGAAGGCCCGCGCCTGAGGGGAGGGAAGCGCAAAATCAGCTGCGACCACGACCGCGACCGCGACCACGACCGTGCTCACGCTGAGAACCGCACGCGCAGACACCACGCACCTCAACCCTGCCACTGAGAGGAAATAAGTGTGAGATATGACTCCATTAATGCTAATGCTTAATGCCCATGCATTCGCTTTTGTGCCATGGTAAAGTGCTCAAAGCACTCACACAATGTATAGTGCCGTATACAAATTACAGCTATTAGATAAGCTGAATTGTAGCAGGCCCTGGGAAAATAAAACTTCATACAGTTGACGGCTCCTGTAATATAATGGGTTTTTATGATAAACATACGCAAATCACCGTATTTTATTGCTCATAATTATTATTAAAACGTGCGTAGTGGAGAGACCTTACCTCGGGCGTCATGTCCGGGTACTTCCTGCCTTTGCTCTTTCCCAAACACTTGGAACGTCCCCCTTCCTGCTTCTGGCACCAGAATCCTTTGCTCTCGTCAAACCTGCAACGGGACAGACCGTGAGTGTGTGTGAGCGATGGGAGTGTGTACATTAATATGAAGGAGTGGAAAGGAGGGAGTGAGTGTGTGGGAGAAAGGGAGGGACTGTTAGTCCTAGAATGAGAGGATTAGAACGTCCTGTGGAAGGAGAACGGAGGGACGGTGGAGCGTGGCGGGGGGGGGCAGTTGGGGGGGGACTCACGTCAGCGCCTGGGTGTAGTTAAAGATGGGCGTGACCCCCAGGAACCGCTGGACTCCCTCCATGACCAGCGCAGGGTTGGAGCGCAGCTGGGAACCGTCCACTATCAGCAGCTGGGGGGGGGGACAGGGGTCAGAGGTCAAGCTGGTATAGGTTCTCTCTGTGTGGTGTAGCAGTGGTACAGGCTCTCTCTGAGTGGTGTAGCAGTGGTATAGGCTCTGTGTGTGGTGTAGCAGTGGTACAGACTCTCTCTGTGTGATGTAGCAGTGGTATAGGCTCTCTCTCTGTGGTATAGGAGTGGTATAGTCTGTGTGTGTGGTGTAGCAGTGGTATAGGCTGTCTGTGTGGTGTAGCAGTGGTACAGGCTCTCTCTGTGTGGTGTAGCAGTGGTATAGGCTCTCTCTGTGTGGTGTAGCAGTGGTACAGACTCTCTGTGTGGTGTAGCAGTGGTACAGACTCTCTGTGTGATGTAGCAGTGGTATAGGCTCTCTCTCTGTGGTATAGGAGTGGTATAGCCTGTGTGTGTGGTGTAGCAGTGGTATAGGCTCTCTCTGTGTGGTGTAGCAGTGGTACAGGCTCTCTCTGTGTGGTGTAGCAATGGTATAGGCTCTCTGTGTGATGTAGCAGTGGTATAGGCTCTCTCTGTGTGGAGTAGCAGTGGTATAGGCTCTCTGTGTGGTGTAGCAGTGGTATAGGCTCTCTCTGTGTGGTGTAGCAGTGGTACAGACTCTCTGTGTGGTGTAGCAGTGGTACAGACTCTCTGTGTGATGTAGCAGTGGTATAGGCTCTCTCTCTGTGGTATAGGAGTGGTATAGCCTGTGTGTGTGGTGTAGCAGTGGTATAGGCTCTCTCTGTGTGGTGTAGCAGTGGTACAGGCTCTCTCTGTGTGGTGTAGCAATGGTATAGGCTCTCTGTGTGATGTAGCAGTGGTATAGGCTCTCTCTGTGTGGAGTAGCAGTGGTATAGGCTCTCTGTGTGGTGTAGCAGTGGTATAGGCTCTCTCTGTGTGGTGCAGCAGTGGTATAGGCTCTCTCTCTGTGTGGTGTAGCAGTGGTATAGGCTCTCTCTGTGTGGTGTAGCAGTGGTACAGGCTCTCTCTGTGTGGTGTAGCAGTGGTATAGGCTCTCTGTGTGATGTAGCAGTGGTATAGGCTCTCTGTGTGGAGTAGCAGTGGTATAGGCTCTCTGTGTGGTGTAGCAGTGGTATAGGCTCTCTCTGTGTGGTGTAGCAGTGGTATAGACTCTCTCTCTGTGTGGTGTAGCAGTGGTATAGGCTCTCTCTGTGTGGTGTAGCAGTGGTATAGGCTCTCTCTGTGTGGTGTAGCAGTGGTATAGGCTCTCTGTGTGGTGTAGCAGTGGTATAGGCTCTCTGTGTGGTGTAGCAGTGGTATAGGCTCTCTGTGTGGTGTAGCAGTGGTATAGGCTCTCTGTGTGGTGTAGCAGTGGTATAGGCTCTCTCTGTGTGGTGTAGCAGTGCTCCAGTACCTGGCTGGGCTGGTAGTGGCTGAGCCAGCGCTCCAGGTGTAGGGCGTAGGTCCCAGGGGACAGACAGCGGCGCTGCAGGGTGAGCAGCTCAGGGGAAGCCGACGGCCCCGCCGTCACCACCTGGTGGAAGGTGTGGTTAAGGGCGGCGGGGTCCTGGTGAGCTCGCTGGTGCTGGGGGTACATACACACACACACAATGCGTGCACACACATGCACAAACACGCACATACGCACGCACGCACAGACACACACAGTGTTATAGGGAATCCCAAACTCAACCATATTTTGTTACACATTTATGCAAAAGTGTACAACTAATACAGATATGAATAGTTAAACCAATACCTTTTTAAAAAAACCTACACTGCCACAGCTACGTACTTACATACAAGAACCAACCAGTCCAACCTCAGCTACTGCATTAATCTGTGGTTATGTACGCAAATCTAAACCTTTAATCCCAAATGTGCCGTTTTCACAGGCTCACCTGGTACCAGGAGTAGGCGCGGTCGGCCGGGTTGATGAGCAGCGCCAGGATCTTGGCGCGGGGAAGCAGGGCCGCTGCCCGGCGGGGGGTCACCTCAGAGTCCAGGTAGTTGGCGCTCTTCTCGAACATGAAGTCCGTGCTGGCGTTGGAGGGAAAGGGGAAGAAGTCCATATACCTGTAGACAGAGAGAGAGAGGGGGAGAGGGAGGGAGAAGGAGAATGAGAGAGGAATAGAGGGATAGATGGAGAGAGAGAGGGACAGAGAGAGGGTGAGATAGAGAGAGAGAGAGGGTGAGAAATAGAGAGAGAGGGAGAAAAAGAGAGAGAGAGTGGGTGTGAGATGGAGGGAGAAAGAGAATAAGAGTATGGGAGAGATGGAGAGAGAGAGCAAGAGAGAATGAGAGAGTGAAGGAGTGGGAGCGAGTGAGGGAAAGAGGGAGAGGTAGGGAGGGGTAAAGAGAGAGAGAGTCTGGTTTCAGAAGTGGTGTGAGGCGGATATCGGCCCCTGGCTCATATTTGAGAGCGCAACGCGTGTTCTCACTCTCACTGTGCTCCCCCCCCCCCTCAGGTAAACCTGCTGCGTCTGTCACAGGACCCATCATATCCATCAGCCCTGATCGCTTTAGAGAAGGCCCCTCCTCAGGCCCAGGGGGGAGGGCCGTTTCAGAATGTACCGTTTTAATTCAGAACATTCCGGAGTCCACTGTGGGCTCTAGTCCGCAGTAAATGGAGGGGGGGCAGACAACGTCCATCCCTCACAGTGACAGGGTGATGAGGGTGGGGGGGGGGGGGCAATCCTACGCCTCAGTAGCTCTGTTCTTGAGCACTACGGAGAGGGGCGTGAGGTGAAGGCCGAAGAGCTGCAGGTGAGATGGAGGTGAGGGTGGAGGTAGAGGTGAGGTGGAGAGAACCTGGGGCACGAGATGGAGGGGACTGAAGGGATGGAGGTGATGAAGGTAGGAGTGGAGATGGGACGGAGGACGAGACGGAGGTGGAAGAGCTGCAGGTGAGAAGGAGGTGAGGGTGGAGGTGGAGAGAACGTGGGGGACGGGATGGAGGAAACTGAGGGGATGGAGGTAGGGACGGAGGACGAGATGGAGGTGGAGTGAAGGCTCACCAGTCGATGCCGTTGTGGTAGTTGGGCCCGTTGAAAAACTGGATCTCCTCGAATGTGACGGGGCTGAGGAAGTTACTGGTGATGGCCGGGTGGAGCGTCAGGAAGGAGTGCAGAGCCGTCGTGCCTGAGAGGAGAGACCGCCGCCATGCCATCATCATCATCATCATCATCATCACCTTCAACATCATCATCATCACCAACAGTATCATCACCCTCACCATCACCAATATAATCACCACCACCACCACCAACAAAACCACCACGATCATCAACATAACCTCCACCATCATCTACATAAACACCATCATCATCAACATAACCTCCACCATCATCAACATAACCTCCACCATCGTCTACATAAACACCATCATCATCAATATAACCATCACCATCATCAACATAACCTCCACCATCATCAACATAAACGCCACCATCATCTACATAAACGCCACCATCATCTACATAAACGCCACCATCTACGTTCAGTCTATGAAAATCTATTAATTAATTAATTTTCTTAACAAAAGGACTACAGCAATTGGCTGGGACAACAGTGGATGGGCATTACCTGTTTTCTGAGGGCCAATCACCAGAAACTTGGGCAGCCTGTCACAGGTCTTCTCCTTCGACCAGATGTCCTTGTGTCTCTTGTCATGGCAGGGGTTCTGAAGAGGAAGAGAGTCACTAACAAAGCTCAACCACTGCCACCCCATCCCAGAGTTCAGTCAGAAAACTGCGGCCATTTTAGGACTTCTTCCAGAAAACTTCCTAAGCGTTATATTTACTCCCAATCAGAAGAAACACACCAGTCAGTGCACAGAAAATAATGCTGACTACTGAAATGTCAGCCTTAAATCTGACAAACATTAAAACGATACTAGTTTGACTTATTATCCCATATTCAGGGAGGGAAACTGCTGATCCAAGAAATAACAGACGCGGGGATTAATGAATCAGGGGAAGGCTGGCGGAGTTTCAAATGAGAAAATAAACTCGGCGTGCCTGTAAACAGACCATCATCAAAGCAGAGTCTACAGCCAGCTGGTAAAATACAGAAGTTAGTAATTAAAACAGTGTTGAGGCTTAAAATCTGCCTTTTCCAAGACATCTGCTGAACGGACTTCATTGATGGAATACAATGAATATCGCATACCTCAAAAAAAAGAAAAGTGTATTACTGCTGTGCCCAGGAAGTTGGGTAACAAGTCAGTAAGTCTGTAACAGGGACTACCTAATGCCTAATGCTTTAGTTGTCACTGGCACGGATACCAGACCAGTATTAGATATCAGACCAGGAGGCCAATCTCTACCCAGTGCCTGGCTATACTGCAGCATAGTGTGCTACTAATACCTCATATTGCACTACACTGCTGCATAGCATGCTACCTCATATTCCACAGTGCAGAGAGTCAGTACTACATGTACATAACAGGTGTTTCCCAGTGATTCTCTCTGCAATCTGTCTGCACACGTGGCAAAGAGGACAAGCCGGAACCCACGGGGAACGAGCGATCGGGGGAGCAGAGCGCTGGTGTAGTTCCACGCACCTGCCACAGGGGGTCCCTCTCCTCGGGGAAGATGTGGAAGTACTTGTCGGCCAGCTGCACCGGGGGCAGGGTCTGCAGCCGCAGGTTGGTCCAGCACTGCACGAACTTCACCAGGGACTCGAAGGTGTACAGGCCCAGCCGGTCGTTCCCGTAGTTGGACAGGTGGGTCATAAATATGCTGATCTGCAGACGGGACACAGCCCAGTGAGCGCGTGCGGAATGGGGGGGGGGGAGGGGGATGGGTGAGGCATTTCGTATTAAATTATTTTAGCGGACATTTTAACCCACACAGTGTTGGGTTGTGTTGGGTCGTGTTAGGCTGTGTCAGGTGTGTCGGGTCATGATGGGTCATGATGGGTCATGATGGGTCATGATGGGTCGTGTCGGGTTATGTTGGGTTGTGACGGGTTGTGTTGGGTTGTGTTGGGACGTGTTGGGTTGCGTTGGGACTCACAGGGTTGAGCAGGACGGTGAGGAAGAGCTCCCCTCCTCTGATGCTCCTGTCCAGCTCTCTGGAGCCGCCGGGGTATTCATTATAGAAGATGGTGTGAGTGAAGAGGCCACACGTCTGCCTGGGCAGGACCTGCAGGAGGCACAAGATTCAGGATTCAAGATTCAAAACTTTATTGTCCATTTAATGCAGGCAATAATGGAAATTTGTCTTTCGCTGGTGCATAGCTCACGTAGAGATACAATACAGTACATATAAGAAAATCAAATGCACACAAAAAGACAACATAGTATACGTGAGCCAAAAAGCACCAGCCGCACACACACACACACACACACACACACACACACACACACGCACGCATACACACATATGCACACACGCACACACACACACATGCACACACACACACAAACACGCACACACACACACACGCACGCATACACACACACATGCACCCACACACCTCATACACAGACACACACAGACAGAGAGAGAGACAGACGGAGAGAGAACTTTAAACTCTTAAAGCCTTTCTCAGCCAGCCGCTGCAGTGCTTTCCACAGTCTTGACTGGAGAAAAAAAAATCACATCAATACATTTGCATGTAGCAGCAAAGGTCAGGCAGGGCCTCATAATGTACATAATAACTCCCGCTCCGAACACAGGAGCTGATTGCAGCGTTAATCACTCGCGACTCTCAGCCAATCAGAGGAATTCCCAGGAGCACAAGGCCTTCGGTGTGAATCGATAACTAGTCACAGAGTTTGGCCAAACGGCACTTCTGTGGGCTGCAGCGGTACTGGGGTCAGCTTAACCCTTTCCCTCCCTCATTAGAGCACTGATATTCTGCCCCAGGAGAGGCTCCTGAGGGGCTTGTGAGAACAAATGAGAACAGCAACCTCTCTCACAGTGATTATCCATGAGCGAGTATGTGTGTGTGTATGTGTATGAGCATAACCCTAACCCTAACCCTCTCTCACAGTGATTATCCATGAGCGAGTATGTGTGTGTGTATGTGTATGAGCATAACCCTAACCCTAACCCTCTCTCACAGTGATTATCCATGAGCGAGTATGTGTGTGTGTATGTGTATGAGCATAACCCTAACCCTAACCCTCTCTCACAGTGATTATCCATGAGCGAGTATGTGTGTGTGTATGTGTATGAGCATAACCCTAACCCTAACCCTCTCTCACAGTGATTATCCATGAGCGAGTATGTGTGTGTGTATGTGTATGAGCATAACCCTAACCCTAACCCTCTCTCACAGTGATTATCCATGAGCGTGTGTGTGTGATGTGTGTGTGTGTGTCCATATGTGGTGTGCCTGTATTTATACATATGGGCGTGTGTGTGTGTATGTGTGGGTACGTGAGTGTGTGTATCCGGTTTGTGTGTATATGTGTACGTGCGCATGTATGAGTATGTGTGCGCACGTGAGCGTGTGTATGTGTATTACATGTGTGTGTGTGTGCGTGTATATTATGTGTATGAGTATATGTGTGTGCGTGTGTGTGTGCGTATTATGTGTGTGTGTGAGCGTGTGTAAGCGTGTGTGTGTGTGTGTGTGTGTGTGTGTGTGTGCGCGCATTATGTGTGTGTGTGTATGAGTATATGTGTGTAAGCGTGTGTGTGTGTGTGTGTGTGTGTGTGAGCGTGTGTGTGAGCGTGTTTAAGCGTGTGTGTGTGTGTGCGTATTATGTGTGTGTGTGTGTGTGCGCGTATTATGTGTGTGTGTGTGTGTGCGCGTATTATGTGTGTGTGTGTGTGTGGCGTACGCGCCTCACCTGGATCCCGCTGTGGGTGAAGCCGCGGCGGTAGCGGGCGGGTCTCAGGTGGGGGTACTCCTCCGTGCTCGTCACCCGGATCCCCCACACCGACTTCCAGGCCTCGTACAGCTGGCTGTGCACGGGGTACACCCCCGAGTGGTGGGGGGCCACAGCGTACCCCATGTCTGTGGGGATCCCATGCTCCTGAGCGGAAAGGGGGGGAGGGGGGGGTCACTATCAGACTGAGGATGAAAAGCACTTTACAGGCAAACGCAACAGGCCAGGTAACAGACAAGGTAAATAAAGTGTAATTTTTTTTACCACTAGGGGGCGCATGAAGACTGGTCATAACTCAGCCTAATATCCACAGACCTAAAGTGATCATTTGGTCTCTGTAGACCTGTAGTAAACCACACATTACACTCATCGATGAAAGCTTTCATGTCATGGTTTTTTCTTTTAAAAAATCAAATTATCAATTCTATTTTCTCTTCTTACACCCCATTATTTTTAATATGCAGTTTCACATAATTGAGGAAATAAACTGCAAAAACAGGTGCACCGTTTAATTTCGCTGCACTGTGAAAAGAGAACATGCACACAAATCGGGGAAAGAGATGCTTCTGCCTGCAGCCTCTGAGCAAAGTCTTCAGTTGAAATTCAGTTAAATTATCATAGAAAGGCCCTGGATTCATCTCACAATTAGAAATAAAGGAAATAAAACCGTATTTGGTGACTGTAATGGTTTCTGCAATGGGGTTTGGCCCATTTAATCTTTTATCTGACGCATATAAAAAGCGAGTTAAATAAACACAGGCTTTTTTTAAACGGTGTGGGCCGCACCCGACCCAACCCGAATCGGGTTATCATAAATTCCTGGCCCGAGTCGGGTTCGGGTCCCGACGGGCTTGGGCTGGCTGAGAACTCCAGCGCACAGTTAAACGACCGTCTCAGCCACCGTATCAACCGATCAAGTCTGCAAACGCCGACGCCTCGGCTGGCCTTTTACCCGACAAAATCTATTACGGCGACAAGATAATCATTTCTGCATCAATTAGCGCGTAGATAATTATTTTTTATTTAATGAATTGGTCATTGATTTTTCAGAGTCAAATTGCTCCCTTGTGGCAGCGAATCGTAATTAACGGCAATATTCTCAAGGATAAAGGCCATATCCTGTTTCTAATGTTACTGTCATATCTAATGTTGAGCGCTGAATTGTCTCAGTCTTTATTCTGTGCTTTTACGTACAAGGTCTATCGTGCCAAACGAATTCCCATCAGTATAATAAAGGTAATCGTTGCTGGGGGTGTTGAACACAGACAACCCCCCCTCCCCACCCCATCGCTGCCAGGGGTGCAGAACACACCCCCCCCCCATCGCAGCTGGAGGTGAGGAACACCTCGACCCCCCCTCACCTGGGCGAAGAGCATGTTGAGCCTCATCTGCTCCGCCAGCACGGTGACGTTGTGGAACAGGTGGGGCTGCATGTGACTCCACATGTGGGGGAACCACCAGAACTCCTTCCTGTGCCTCAGGAGCATGTCGTCCCCCCGGTCCTCCTCGTCCGTGCCTGGGGAGGGACAGCGGGGGGGGGGGGGGGGGACCAAGGTCAGCCTTACTGTAACATCACTCAATCACACACCTGCACACTCACTACTCCACTCATACATGACTGTGTAAGGACACGGTACTCACATAGTAAACCTGCTCATGTACTCACACACTCAATACTCACTACACCACTCATACATGACTGCGTAAGGACACAGCGCTCGTATACTAAACCTGCTTATGTACTCACACACTTAATACTCACACACTCAGCACAGCAGGGATACTCAAATCTGCTGGCTTTTCCTTTCTACCTGATAGTTCATTGATTGATTAATGCCACTGATTGGTCAGAGATTTAACTCACCTGGGGTCCCAGGTTTAAATCAGTCCTGATTACAGGGGAAGCATTAAAACCAGCAGTACTCCACTCACACACTACACAGCACAAAGCCACAGCACTTCTACACTGCACCTGCTTTCATACTTACACACCCAGTACTCCACACTATAAGGACACAGGACACTTTACACCTCTACCTGCTTACTTACACACTCAGTACCCCACTTACACACTCTACAGTGTAGACACAGCACTCATACACTACCCCATGCTTATACACTTACACACTCCCACCTACACTACACCTGCTTATATACTTACACACCCAGTACTCCACACTATAAGGACACAGGACACTTTACACCTACACCTCTTTACTTACACACCCAGTACTCCACTTATACACTCTACAGCATAAAGTCACACGAGCCACAGTGCCGTTAGCATGGCTAGCTCTGTGCTAGCGTTAGCCGCCATTACACCATTCACACCCGTCTGAAGCTGACGGTGATCCTGAGAACTCGCGGCAGGTAAACACTATAACGCTGGAGAAACAGTGAACCTTTCCTGTGCACTGCCGGGAGCACTGAGAACGTCTGACAGACCTGGATGGGTTTTAAAGGCCCAGGGAGATGCTGTATCCTGAGAGGGGAAAAACCTAGGGAATGTTTTTAGTTGGACATGAAAACCAAGCACAAGATAAAAAACACTGATGCACTGAACTTCTACTCACCCGTGTGGTAGAACTTTCCGGAGAAGCCCAGATTGAAAGTGAAATTGGGGACCAGCGTTCGCAGTTTGTTTTGAGTGTTGAGCAGGGCCTGGGAACAAATTAAATATGAATGAAGATAAACATGTAAATGTAGCGCTCAAATGGAACAGGTAAAAACCTAAATTTCTACCAAATCTCAACTGGACTGACTCAAATATGCAGTAAAGCAAACTTGTGTGTTCAACAGCGTTCCTGAACAGTGAAGCCCTTCTTCACACGGCCACTTGGTGGTGCTGTAGCACCAACTGGTAATTGGGAGTAATTTTACAATGGCTGCTGCATAATTCAACACTAAACATAGGTGTTTCAAGTATGAAACATAAGCTGAAGAGTGAAAATTACATAGGACAAGTACAAATCACCCTCACCGACTCTCGGGGCCAAATTACCTAACAGAATCTTTTCCTGATGCAGGAACTTCTCACAATTAAGTGAAAATAAATAATGACTATATTTACAGCTGGCAGAGATTGAACAGCCAATTGGAGAACGTGTTAACGTTTGATCAGAAAGGAGGAGGGAAATGGCGTTTACACACACACACACACACACACTGGGGCACAGATTACACGCATGAGCAGAAGGAATCGGCCTCAGCTGAGCGGTGTGTGAGGACGGCCTGCGTTGCGTGTGTGTGTGTTTCCTGCAGAGATTAGTCACACGCCTGTGCTCCAGAGGAGCGTACGTGTGTGTGTGAATGTGTGTGTGAGTGTGTGTGAGTGTGTGTGCGTGCGAGTCTGTGTCTGTTTGTCTGTGTGCAAGTGTCTGTGTGAGTGTGTCTGAGTGAGTGTGTGTGTCTGTTTGTTTGTGTGCGAGTGTCTGTGTGAGTGTGTCGGTGTGTGTGTGTGTGTGTGAGAGAGAAAGCATGCGTGTGTGAGTCAGTATTTATTTGAAGCGGTGCGTGTGAGCGTTTGAGTGTTTGTGTGTGTATGCATGCATGTGACCTGAGTGTGTGTTTGTGAGGAAGGCTAGAATGTAAACAGTGAGTTGCTCATTTTTCCCCAAAGAGGAAACAGCTCCCCGTCCCGTCAGCAGGAAGTGTCACCTGATCACCCAGCGGGGACTGGCACACACAAGGCTCTCCGTGCGACCACACACTCTCTCTGGAGCTCTTTATGGGAAGGTCCGGCACGTAAAGGCTCTCTGTGTGACCACACACTCTCTCTGGGAAGGTCCAGCACGTAAAGGCTGTCTGTGTGACCACACACTCTCTCTGGAGCTCTTTATGGGAAGGTCCGGCACGTAAAGGCTGTCTGTGTGAGCACACAGCTCTCTCTGGAGCTCTTTAAGGGAAGGTCCAGCACGTAAAGGCTCTCCGTGCGACCACACACTCTCTCTGGAGCTCTTTAAGGGAAGGTCCAGCACGTAAAGGCTCTCCGTGCGACCCCACACTCTCTCTGGAGCTCTTTAAGGGAAGGTCCGGCACGTAAAGGCTCTCTGTGACCACACAGCTCTCTCTGGAGCTATTTAAGGGAAGGTCCAGCACGTAAAGGCTCTCTGTGTGAGCACACAGCTCTCTCTGGAGCTGTTTAAGGGAAGGTCCAGCACGTAAAGGCTCTCTGTGTGACCACACAGCTCTCTCTGGAGCTGTTTATGGGAATGTCCGGCATGTAAAGGCTCTCCGTGACCACCCAGCTCTCTGGAGCTCTTTAGGGAAGGTCCAGCACGTAAAGGCTCTCTGTGTGAGCACACAGCTCTCTCTGGAGCTCTTCATGGGAAGGTGCGCTGCTTCTCACCAGGTTACCACAGCCATACAGTCACAATTCTCACGCCTCTGCAATACTGCACAGGACACGACACCAAAGGGCACACGAACAAGAGGGTGAAAAGTGAAGCGTCTTTGTTGTGGTGATGCACAGCGCTGACGGGGAGTGTGTGTGCTTCAGCACCACAGGCAGAAAGCAGGAGGGTGCGGTGGGGGGGGGGGGGGGGGGGGTTACAGCAGAAGAGCAGCAGCCAGCAGCCCCCCCCCCCCCTCCCGTAAACAGGCCTGTTTCTTCTAAAGACCACCCGTACTGGCGGAAAGTCCCGGACCGCACAGACGGTTCGGGTGATGGGCGGGAGGCCAGTGACTGGGGTAGGCTGGGAGGGAGGAGGTTCAGACGCCGGGTCACCTGACGAGGCCCGGCCCTGTCATGGGCGCCGTCACCACGACGACGCAGCGGCCCGCCATGACTCGGACGTTAATGTCACGTGTGCATTCTGCCCTCTTCCATGTTTGCCTGCAGTGAGGGCTGATCACTCTTTACTCTGACAGGGGACGTAGTCTGCAAAGATCCCTGGGACATATTTACTGGCCTCCACTGCTGCCCCACCCAATGCAGTCTCCTTTTGATGATGTCATAGGACCTAGAGTACCACTGCTGCTTTTCCTCCCTCTGCAGTCTACTTTTGATGATGTCACAGGAACTAGAGTAACACTGCTGCTTTTTCTCCCTCTGTAGTCTACTTTTGATGATGTCATAGGAGATAGAGCAACAATGCTACTTTCTCTCCCTCAGCAGTCTACTTCTGATGATGTCACAGGAAACAGAGTACCACCGAAGCGTTGGGGTGGCTGCTTTCTCTGTGAAAGCCTGCTGAACTCCTTTGAATATGAAATCTTTTTAAGACACTGGCTTCTCTGGAGTTTCTCCAAGCAGAAGTGGGAGTTTTTCCAGACCTAAAAGTTTATCAAAATTTTCCACTGGTTTGTTCCAATTATTAGCTACACACTGTACTTGTACATGAATAAGAACACATCTGGCTTTGATCAGGTTCTGTCCTTTCGTAGTTAATGGCTGAATAACTAAATACATGTTTTTTTTTTACTCAATAATGATCAAATAATCTTTTTACACAGTTGAGTATGTCAAATTAATGACATTGGCTACTTGTGTCAAAAATGTTTTCCAGATGTTATTATAATCCAGGCAGAGCAAAAACATACTTCCTAAATCTTTGTTAATTTTGAGTGTTTTAAAGTGTGAACTGTAAAGGGGATGAACTGTACTAAACCTCTGTGGAACGCAACCACAGCGGACTACAGTGAAGCAGTGGTTAGACTCGTATGTAGATTGATGTGCTCGTCACTGAAAGTAGGCCAAGACAGAGTGGCCAAGGCTGTGTCAGAACCATCAAAGCCAAAGCTGACGGCCTCAACCTGTTCTTCATTCACAGTGTGCTCAGTAATGGTGTATGCATGCATGTACGTGTTTGTACACACATCTGTTTATGCTTGCACTCTAAGCTTGCCCAAATGTGCACATGTGCAAGAGTCCTGCATTTCTATGCTCGGCACATGACTGTGTGTGCATCTGTGTTTGTGTGTGTGTGTATGCATGTATATGTGCATCCAGGCACATTCGTGTGTGCGCATGCATGTTGGAGTATGGGTGTGCGATTGTGTGCACGTACATGCATATGTGAGTTGAATGTTGAAGGAATGTGGGTGTGCACGTGTATGTTTGTGTGTGTGTGTGTGTGTGTGTGTGTGCGTGTGTGTGTACGTACGTGTGTGTGAGTGCATGTGTGTGTGTGAGCGTGTGTGTATGTGTGTACGTGTTGCGTGTGCATGTGCATATATGTGTGATGTGCATCAGTGGCTCAGGGTGTGAAAGGGGCGTTAGCGCTTAGCGGCTGTGCTGAGGCTGCAGCGTGAGTGAGCGTAAAGAGGATAAGCTCTCCATTAGCGCCCTGCTAGCGCCTTGCTAGCGCCCTGCTAGCGCCGTGCTAGCACCGTGCTAGCACCCTGCTAGCACCCTGTTAGCACCCAGCTAGCGCCTTGCTAGCACCCTGTTAGCACCCTGCTAGAGCCCTGCTAGCGCCCTGCTAGCGCCCTGTAGTCCTGACAGACAGCTCGCATTCAAGTGATTGCCATCTCCCGCCGAGCACACAACACACCCAGCCCCGCGTACCGCACCTCCGCAGAGAATAAATCACAGCTTGACACTTATTACTAAATAACAACAGCAGCGGCAATAATGAGCTATTATTATTATTATTATTATATTAAGAACAACACAAAAACATCAACAAGAGTAATAATGAGTACGGTGTGTTTTCATTTCAGTTTGGAGATCTGTGCGCTAAGTCGATCCATCAATCACGCTGTCAGTGCAGTGCCCTTCTCTCTCACCACGATAGGCAGGGGGGCTTGTGGGGACTGCGAAAAAATGAACGAGCTCAATATGATATGAAGTGCAGTCTAAAAAAAAAAAAGGGGGGGGGGGGGTGAAAAACCAGGGCAAAGCAAAGCGGAGAGCTCAGCAGGCCTGGAGCTCTGGGGCGGTGGTCTTTGGGGGTGCCCCCTGGGTGCAGGGCAGTGGTGGTGTCGGGGGGAGGGGGGGGGGGCGAAAACGTGTGCCCAATATCGCCAGCGCCCATCCCATGTGTGTCCTGGCACCTACCAACAGACCTGTGCATGAAAAACACCAGCAGTGGGGCGTCTCGTGGCATAGCCTGTAGCACACTCACTGTCCACACGCTCGTTACGAGCCGTGACGTCGGCGGTTCGAGTCCCGACCGCGCGACCTTTGTCGCACGTCTCCCCCTCTCTCTCTTCCCTTGTTCTTCCTGTCTCTCTACACTGTTCTGTCCAATAAAGCTGAAAAGCCCAAAAAAACATTTAAAAAATAAATAAACGTGAGCAATTTGAAATGGCACAGATACGGTCGAGAACTGGCAGCTCCAAACGGCACAGACACGGCAGGGCAGGCTTTTGGGGCTCCACCGAGGCCTGGCAGAGAAGTTTAAACCAGCGGCACGGCTATCTATGCCGGGCTCTCACAGCCGACCGTCGGGGTGCGGGGGAAAGTTTATTTATACTGCATTCTAAATCACAGATAGCCGGGCTCTCTAAAT
This sequence comes from Anguilla anguilla, assembly GCF_013347855.1. Classification (NCBI taxonomy): domain Eukaryota; kingdom Metazoa; phylum Chordata; class Actinopteri; order Anguilliformes; family Anguillidae; genus Anguilla; species Anguilla anguilla. The sequence continues at coordinate 6,349,179 of NC_049218.1, forward strand.
TCGACCCATTTCAAGAGGGACTTGAGAAAGTACACACTCTACATTAACTGTCCAACTCGCCCATCAAATATGCATGAGGTAGCATCACCCAGGGCTGCCAGTGGAAATTTCAGAAGCAAACTCTTTTTTTTTTTTTAAGGAGTACGTGCCTTTAATAAACAACAGGAAGCCCCTGCACTGATAAACTCCATACATCAGCGAGGCCTTGCCTTTGAAAAGAAAGAAATACAGAAAGAGGGAAAAAAAACCTACTTATTTATGCACTGAGCTGGCGCCAACTCTATCAAATTAAACTGAAGGCCAATTAATTGGCAGAAAGCCCTCTTTCCTCTTTAAAAAAAAACAAACAAAAAAAAAAAAAAAAACAGGCTGCTGGAAACGAGGGGGTTCTGTTGTCAGGGGCGACTAGCCGCTAAAAAGGAAAGGGCCGTCCTGCTGCCGCGAACGCCAAATCAATCCGGCTGCTATTTCTAATTGTGTTAATTTCATGTGATCCGCTGCAGCAGGGGGGCGGGGGTGGGGCACCCTCGGGCGACGTTCCCCTTCATATGGGGGGGGGTGGGGGGGGGGCTATGTGCTGTTAACGGCAGGGGAGGATGACGTGGGCACGAAACAGATGCCACCCCCCCCCCCCCCCGCCCACTTTCACTCAGCTTTGATTAAATGAAGAAAACTGGGGCTTTCACACTGCAGGGGTTAGGGTGCTTATAATGCAGCTAATACCCACACACTCCACGCTGAACACAGAAACATGCCACACACTCAACGCTGAACACAGAAACGTCACACACTCAACACTGAACATAAAAATATGCTTTGACAAGGCCATCAGAAAATGTATCCACTGCCCTAAATGAAACGTGCTCAGTCCCCCCCCCCCCCCACCCCCCCCCCCCGGGTAAATGGCGGTAAATTAACCCAGCTATGTTGTACTGCCAATCTCAGAACACTGGCTCTAACAGAGACGAGACCCCTCTCAGAGGCTGGTGAAAGTGAAGCTCACGCGTGTCCCTCGTCTCTGATAGGCCGATGTGAAATGGCTCCCGTGTTTCTGTCTCGAAATGAGCCGTAGAGAGCAGCGTGCTAATTTAAACTGACTCCAGAGAGCGAGGATCGGACCCCCTTCTCATCGGGCACGAGATGCTTCTCCTTCACTGTAAAGGATGCCGCTCTGTGGTCATTTTAAACATTCAGTGTGTTCACTGACAGACCCCCCAGCCCGTAAGCCCACACCGCGGCAAACCGAGCCCGATAGCACGCTCTGGGCATGACGGTCCCGAAAAACAGCCCGTGCCCGATGAGAAGGGGGGTCCGATCCCTCGCTCTCTGGAGTCAGTTTAAATTAGCGCGCTGCTCCGCGCGGCTAATCTCGAGACGGAAACGCGGGAGCCATTTCACCATTATTAGCCTGAATGAACGTGACTGCTGCGTGACCCCCTGGGATGCTCCACACGCAACTCAACTGTGAAAGAAGCGAAGGAAACGAATGTGTGTTCGTTGACTGGGATGTGCTGTGCAGGCACTTTCTTCTCAGAGAGTGGCCTGTTAAAGACCCGGTGAAAAGCTACAGCGTCAGTAATGATACAGAACAGTCAGGCCACCATACGCAAGATACTTAAAGCTTTCATACGACTTCACACTTTAAACATTAATATGGGAGTACCATATTTAAAAATATATGTATATCTTTTCCAGAACAACATGTTTCTGTATGGGATTTCTCATGGTTTCAGGCATATGATTGATGGCACGAAACGTCTTTTCGCCGAATGTGAACATTTCCATCCGGTGACCTTTAGAAGGCGATTACCGCCTTTCATCTAAACGCGCGATAATTCATCTTTCCGAAAAAGAACCTTTAAGATTTTCAAGTGTTTTCCCATTAGTATGAAAATCTCATGCGTCTCCAGTTTCTCCACCCCCGCCCCCGCACTTATTGAAATTCGAGATGCGAGACTCCTTTCATGAGCAAACACAAACCGTTCAGCTGCACCTTCTGACATTTCACTTGACTACAAATATGTGCACCTGACTTCAGGAGATTTCAGGAACACCAGAGGAGTGCGAGCGACAGGAAGACCAGAGGAGAGCAGAGCGACAGGAAGACCAGAGGAGAGCGAGCGACAGGAAGACCAGAGGAGAGCAGAGCGACAGAAAGACCAGAGGAGAGCAGAGCGACAGGAAGACCAGAGGAGAGCGAGCGACAGGAAGACCAGAGGAGAGAGAGCGACAGGAAGACCAGAGGAGAGCAGAGCGACAGGGAGACCAGAGGAGTGCGAGCGACAGGAAGACCAGAGGAGAGCAGAGCGACAGGAAGACCAGAGGAGAGCGAGCGACAGGAAGACCAGAGGAGAGCAGAGCGACAGGAAGACCAGAGGAGAGCAGAGCGACAGAAAGACCAGAGGAGAGCAGAGCGACAGGAAGACCAGAGGAGAGCGAGCGACAGGAAGACCAGAGGAGTGCGAGCGACAGGAAGACCAGAGGAGTGCGAGCAACAGGAAGACCAGAGGAGAGCAGAGCGACAGGAAGACCAGAGGAGAGCAGAGCGACAGGGAGACCAGAGGAGAGACCAGAGGAGAGCGAGCGACAGGAAGACCAGAGGACAGCGAGCGACAGGAAGACCAGAGGACAGCGAGCGACAGGAAGACCAGAGGAGAGCAGAGCGACAGGAAGACCAGAGGAGAGCAGAGCAACAGGGAGACCAGAGGAGAGCAGAGCGACAGGAAGACCAGAGGAGAGCAGAGCAACAGGAAGACCAGAGGAGATCGAGCGGACAGGACGCCGAGCGGCCAAGATCGCGCAAAGACGCGGGAGAGGGGGAGGGGTGGCGGGGACTCACCTCCACGTCCGACACCTTCATGCGGGTGCCCTCCTTGCCCACGAAGATGTCGTCCACGTCCACCAGCAGGTAGCGCTCCAGCGACAGGCACAGCCGCTTGCCCGTCAGGTAGGCGATGGCGTCCACGAAGATCAGCTTGTGCAGCCAGAAGGAGAGGTTGTTGCCGAAGAGCACCCGCTGGATGCCGTCGTGGAGGCCCAGGTCCTGCACCACGGTGGCGTGCGCCGCCCGGTGGGGGCCCAGGTGGGGGGCCAGCGACTCGGACGACTTGGTGCTGGCCAGCAGCACGGGCTCGTAGGTGCTGTGGTTGGACTGGAAGACGGTCCAGTCGTCGCCGGGCAGGGGGCCCTGCTCCACCTCGTTGGCCCGGGTGACGTAGAGCAGCGGCGCGGCGGGGTTGATCCGGTAGTCCCGCAGGCCCAGGTTGGAGTGCAGGAACAGCGGGAAGCCCTTGAGCTGGGCGCTGAGCAGCGAGTTCTCGTTGGCCTTGAAGAAGCCCACCACGCCCACGCCGTACTCCACGCAGTACTTGTCCAGCAGGTCGCGGTTCCAGGCGTCCAGGTTGACGTACTTGAGGACGTTCTCGTAGACGACCAGGGCGTAGCGCCCGCGGTCCCGCTCGGTCAGCGTGGGCATGTCGCCCTTGCCCGGCGCGATCTCCGTCCGGTACTTGAAGCGGCTGGACTCCAGGATGGCCACGATCTCCTGGCCCAGCTGGGAGTAGATGCTCTCCACGAACACCAGCACCACGGGCTCCGTTCGCGAGTTGTCCACGGCCTTGACCAAGCGGCGGCTAGCCTGGGCGGGGAGGAAGAGGGGCGCCCTCTGAGCCCCCGGGCCCGCCGCCGCCGCCGCCCCGCAGTCACTGAAGGGCATGGGAGGCGCCTCCTTGATTTTGGGGCTGTTGCTGACGTAGTAGGCCAGGAAGGCCATGGAGAGGAGGCAGAAGACGATGAGCGCCAGGATCAGGCGATGGAGCTCCAGCTGCCTCACGCTCCGCACCAGCTTCCACACACCCACCATTGCGGCGGGGGTGGGGGTGGGGGCGGCGGCGGCGGCGAGGGAGGGGTGCGGGCGGGGACCGGCGGGGGGCGAGGCCCAGGCAGAGCAGGGCGGGGGAGGAGGAAGAGGAGGGTCGAGCGGCAGACACTGGCACTAGGCTCTGCTCAGGAACAGCCATTTACGCTAGGTCACCATGGCCCCCATAGCCCATGACTGACTCACCAGCGACTCTCCCCTCTCTCTCTCTCTCTCACGCTCTCTCTCCGTCCGCGCTCTCTGCCTAAGTGTGCTGTCGCTTCCTGCCTCTCCTCGAAGGCTCCGGTCCTTATCGTTCCTCTCCAGCTCCGGCGTCTAAGTGCCCGGGGCGCTCTCGCCTTCTCGTCCTGCCCCTCGCTCCGACCACCCCTCCTCCGCTCCCTAAGAGGATTCGGTTTCTCCCTCTCAGCCACTCCTCCTCCTCCTCCTCCTCCTCCTCCTCCTCCTCTCCCTCCCCTCCTCTCCTCTCCTTGCTGCAGGTCAAGCTGTCCCTTCCTTTCTCCTTCTCCAAGTCCCTCGTTTGTTGCGCGGAAGCAAACGCACACACACCTCACACACACACACACACACACACTGTAGCGGACTGTTTCTCTGCAGCAGCGGGGAGCTCTCCCCCGTCCCGCACTCCCGACTACCCCCCTCCTCTGAGCTTCAGCAGCCCCTCCGACTGGCGTCCATCTTGACCGCGGTCCGAAACTCGGCTGAGGTGCTCAGCATCGCTGCATCACCCGGACCTCCACTGGGTCCCGTCTTGGTCATTCCTGAGGGGTCGACAGGCACCTAGGGACGGGGGGGGGGGGAGAGGGAACAACAGTTAGCACACTGCAGACGACCTTCAGCGCATTCAGTCCTCAACAGACCCCGTCCATGGTCAATGTGACAGAGGGGCGAAGCCCTGCAAAGCGCTATCATACAACAGGAAGTCCATCCATTTATTTGTTTACAAAAAAAAGAGAGAAGGCTCTACTCCTATAAGCAGTGGAAGTGTTTAACCTCCTCAGCATGCCCTTTGGTCTCCAGGAAACCCAAGTGTGACTCACTCCGCACACGGCTCGCTGGGAGCTGCTTTTTAGACTTTCGATTGATCCGTGAAGGTCAGGTGACACCAGAGAGAAGGGGTGACTGACAGATGGGGGAAATGAGCTGGGGAGTCTGGGTCGGTTCCAGGCTATGGTTCCTGACTAAGCAGTATTGGGGGGTCGATGGGGTAATGTGCTCTGTGCGTTTGGGAGACACCGCTTGAGGTTGACAGCGCCACCCTCCTAGCCCGTGGGGGGGACTGCAGGGGGGATGTTAAGTTTCGCGGGGACACCCCCCCGTTCATCGACCCCGGGGGGTGGGGGGCACACAAAATGCTGGTGCGTGCAAATAACAGCAGCTAATACGGGAAGGTACACCAATCCCAAAAACCAAGGTCTTTCCCCACGCCCTCCACAGACAGCGAAACATCACGTGACCTCGCAGCAGGAGGTTAAGGAGATCTCCGGACGATGGATGCATCGTCCTTCAGAGGTTCACATTAAACCCCCCCGCCCCACGCCTCCCCAGGCCCGCCCCCGCACCCTCCCGCCTCTGTACTGCCTTTTTCTCATGGATCCCAAAAATAGCCCCTCTTCCCCAAGGTCTCTCTTCCTCCAACAGATATAGGCTTACAGGTGCGCGAGTGAGTGACCTCATCGACGCTTCCCCTGAGATTTACAGCCAACGGAGTTCAGGATGGCTCAGTGCCCATCCACCCACCCCCCCACCCCCCCAGTAATGATGCGTGAGGGGGTACATGTGGATCTGCTCTGAAGAAAGACGCGATCCTGTAACCCAACGCCGTGAGAGCCACACGTTGGCGCTCTGTTGACAAACAAACCCTCGGCAACCATCGGCCCATCACCGAGCGGCCCCCGCCGGCAACCCTGCTGATGTCACAATGGTCTCCTCTACCGGGCCTAACCGGGTCAACCCAGCGAACGCTGAGGGCCGGACAGTGACCCATTTTCATAGAGGGACAAGCCCCCTGCTCCCTCCCCCCTCCCCCCCCCACCCCCACCCCCCCCCCCCACCCCTCCTCCACGCCACAAGGCTTCACTGAGAGCAGGTCCATCATATCACTTTCAGTGAGTATAAATAACCCCTGGTGGGATAGATCTGCCTCGCCAGCGTGACACAACAGTGGTCCCTCTTACTCAGCTGATTTCTGCTGGGGAGGGAGGGGGGGGGGGGGGGGGTTGTTTTCAACTAATAGGACACCAGGATGCTTGTTTTGATCATGCATGCAAGTGCACCGTCAACAAGACATGATGGAAAATTTCAGTAAGGTTGCCAGACGGTACTGCTTTCTGCTAATGTTTCACATAGTGACTTTTGACAATGGGCACTTCAAGCCTGTTTCCGGTTAACCTGAGCCCATTCCTGAAGGAAAAGCCCCCCCCCCCCCCCAGCACACTCCAGGCACTGGTGTTTTCACACCGGAGAAAGTATCACTGAAGTTACACCCATGAATCGCACACGAGTGTCTCCTCCCCAACTTCAACTTTACCTTCCGCCGACTCATTATCATCCTAAAACGGCTTCCTCCTGAAACTGAAACCTGGTTATTAATAGTCTGCGAATGACCATAAACCCTGACCACTTCGCCGCCAAGCTTTCTGCACGGAGACAACTCCAGAAACGCATCAGTGGCTTTTCACAAAAAAAAAAACGTGCCTGTTGGTGTGTCCTCTCCAGGTGAAAGGCTCGCTGGAAAGGCACCCGTTCCCTCTCCTCTTTCCCTCTTCTTGCTGGCTCTCCCCCCTCGGCCTTCCTCAGTTTCATTACTCAGACCAAAACTCGAGTAATGCTGAGAAACACACTTCTTTCCCGTGAGAACCCACACATATATCAACTGAAGAAAAAAAAAGTACGAACGATGAAAACGCTTTATAGCCTAATCGAGCCGCGCCGATCCTCCAATCGGTTCGTGTTTACAACCCTGCAGGCCGCGGCCAATTTCAGGCAGCATATCGCATCCTGTAGATAATGAAAACGCGCCTTTAAAGCAGAACGAAAGTGTCTCCCTCCCCCTCACCCCCGCCAACCCCCCCCCCCCCCCACCCCAAACTCAGCTGGCGATAAACTGGAGCAGGAAATACTCCTGATGGGGTTTGCTTTAGCGCGGTTTTGGCTCGTTATATACAGAGTATCTGATCTGCATTGAGCTACAGTGCACTGGGGTTTGTAAGGAAGCAGCGGCGGTGGCTAGAACGTAAAGGTGCGGCGGCAAGGCCGTCGAGCTCCCGTCCAAACGGGCCTTTGCTGCCAAAAGCGGCCGACCTTGAGCGCGACCTTGAGCGCGACCGCCATCCCTCCGCTGGAACTTCAACGCAGAGCCTTCAAAGCCAAAGGCGGTTTTTTGCGATGTGGAACTGAAAGCAGTCAGCGCTCTGCAAAACTCTGAGTACAGAGAGGGCAGTGACCTGTGAGGGGGGGGGAAGAGAAGAAAAAAAGAAGAAGCAGAGGGAAAGAGGGGCAGAGCACAGGAAGGAAGGGAGATGGAGAGAGAGAGAGAGAGAGATGGCACTGACCATTCTCCGATCACTCTAAATCAGCCCGCGCTAGCCGGTTCTGTAATTAGCGTCCTGGTCTGTAATTAGGCAAAGGCCCTATTGTCTCTAAGCGCCCTTCGTCGATGTTTTGTTTACGCAGGCTGGCTGGCACCCCACTGGCACACCCCCGCCCCCAAGCGCCCGTTTCGACTTCAGAACGGCTTTTTAAAAAACTCATCCGCAGCTGACTGCCAGGGAGGCCGGCTTTAAAGGCATTAAATTAGCATTTAAATTAGCATTAGTGTTAGCGTCTCGAGCTAGGCGCTCGGCTGTAGAGTCACCCACAGCCTCGCGCTGGAGCTAATCCCCTGGGGCACGGAGGAGCCACTGACCCCCGAGAGCAAGTACACACATCTGCAGCAGCGGGGCGAGCGTGGAATCCGCATGAACACGAATGGGCGGAGCTACCACGAGCCGCCCAATCACAAGGCGGTCACACAGTCGCCTTTCCAAACACGAATCATCGCTTAGAGCGGACGATGGCTCGGCCTGTTTTTTGGGAGGCTCGTCCCGGCCTTTTCCACCGGGCCGAGTCAATAAAGGCTTTTTAAATCCGATCGTTTCTCAAACGAATTCCGATTTTCTCCGCACAGCTCTCGGAGAAATTCACGGCCAGACGGAACCTTATTGACTGATGATATTTCATCAGTAATGAAAGGGCATAGCTGAAGCACCGTGCTAACAAGCCTGGAAGGCCTGGTTAATAAAAATGCAGAGAGGACATCACAACAGAGATGATATCCAGCGTTTTTAACCCTTTAGAAGTGTACGATCACTCACGTGGTTAGAATGTTCTTACCTGAACATTCTAAGGCTGATGTAACAGTCACTGCTAACGTAGTGAAAGCAGTGGAGTTCTAGAACACCGGCTTAAAATTCCGGAAAAGAAACATTCCAAAAAAACCTGCTGAATTGCTGTGGAATGCTGAACACAGAGTGGAAGTTTTCATTATCATCCAGTCAACCCGAAACGATATTTCCTTACTGTGCAAACCGAAAGTGCTAGTTTACCACGCTAGTAAGCCCTGCTGGCTGACTACAGCCTTTTTTCCCGTTGAAGCACATTACTCATTCTGAAAAGCCTTTTCAGGATTTCTGGGTCAGTTGCATGCACCGACGGCACGCATACAGGCGCACATCAGTAGGATAAATGAGAGGCTGGCTTTGCCGGAACATTCTCGCCATCCGTAAACAGCGATGAATTTCAAACTCTGAACATTGTTTCGGGCGCACCACAGTACTGCGACAGACACTAGAGGCGTTTGATACAGAAGACACGTTTTACTGAAGAGAGGCCGCATTCATCTTCCAAATGGTACGATACGTTGTACTCAGTTTTTTTTTTTCTTCTTTCAAACTTGCTATCCAGGTTTTTAGGTTTCCAGGTTTCTCGAGCACGTGGCTGTACAACCGGTTCCCTTGTTACCTTCCATTTCGGCTCGGTTTCCTGGAATAGCGCGCGGAGAGCAGAAACGCGCGAGCGAATCGAAACCAACTTCCACGGCGAGACCGCCCCTTTCACCTTAGCCCCGCCTCCCTCCACCGAACGCTGGAGGAGCCGAGAAGCCCTAGAGACTCCTCCCACGCCACGTGAGGAAAATAAAACCGACGAACACCATTTATTAGAGAGGCACCATGTAATGACTGTAACGGGCGGGTGGCGAGATAGCCAATCACAGCGCTGTGATGGACAGGTGGTGAGATACCGCATCACAGCGCTGTAAAGGGTGGGTGGAGAGATAGCCAATCACAGCGCTGTGATGGACAGGTGGTGAGATACCGCATCACAGCGCTGTAACGGGCAGGTGGCGAGATAGCCAATCACAGCGCTGTGATGGACAGGTGGAGAGATACCGCATCACAGCGCTGTAACGGGCGGGTGGAGAGAGAGCCAATCACAGCGCTGGAACAGGCGAGTGGGCGAGATAGCCAATCACAGCGCTGCAATGGACGGGTGGTGAGATAGCCAATCACATCGCTGGAACGGGCGAGTGGGCGAGATAGCCAATCACAGCGCTGTAACAGTGCGTGGACGTCCTCTCTCGGTCCCGGCTGGGTGAGAGATCACAGCTCTGCTGGCATCAGGAGGGCAGGACAGCCGCAGACGGGCACAGATGCGCCCACGCTGCCCTTACTGGCAGAGCCTCATAAAATTCCCCCTCTTAGCAAGTCAGAATTAAAATCAGTTTCAACAAATCAGCATAAAATGAGAATGCCTCACACCCAAAGTTACAGGAAAATTGCACAATGTTAACCACAGAGATGGAGCTCCTGGGCGTGTGTTAGGGCTGTCAAAAAATATCTGAAGTTCGAAAACTATTCAAAAATCTTTTTTTTTTTTTTTCCAGTTCGAACCTAAATTTGAGCATTCAAATATTAGTTTTGGATCCCGCGTTCTGTAATTAACATGAATATGCAGGCTTTAATTTCATGCGGCGAATCATGTTCATGCACGCAAAGTTAATTTCCTGCGCTAACGTTACTTCCTCTGTCAACAAAAAAACGTTCTGCCCTGGACCCAAAGCAAGTGGATCGTTTGGTTTTCCTTGCCAATAACCTCCGGTGATACTTTCAGCTCCATGGACACCTAACGTTACTGGTCAGCTAGCCTCGCGAGCCAGTCTCTTTTTTCACTTCGTTCAACAGATCTGGTCAGCTAACAATTTAGGCTAACACACAGTTGATCTAAAATACGTTTTATAAATGAGGCCCCAGATGTAGTAACCGCGTATGAAAGTTCACCGATGTCCACTATTCTACTGCCCGCTTGTGGAAAATAACGCGCAGGCGCAGTTTAGAGGGAGCATCACGTGCATATTGCATCTGACAATAAGCAGCTTATGTGAATTATAGGCAAATGATATTCGAATATATTCGAACTCTAATTACAAAAGCTAATATTCGAACTCAATTTCATGGCATTTTGACAGCCTTAGCGTGTGTGTGTGTGTGTGCATGCGCGCACGCACGCACGCACGCACGCACGCACGCACGCACGCACGCACGCACGCACGCACGCACGCACGCACGCACACACGCACACACGCACACACGCACACACGCACACACACACACACACACACACACGAGGACAACAGTGACACTAAGCGGAACAGCTCCACATCTCAGATGATCGTTCCCTCATGGTCGTTACAAGATAAAATGTCAGACTAGCTAACCTGAGTGCCCACCATGCCCTCTTCCATGACCTCTGACCTTTAACCTTTATTCTCAGGGTCCCGTAGAGAGCCAGTGTCCCTCCCCCGTGCTTACCTGAATCCTCTCTACCCAAACATCTTACTCCAGATCCCGGTTTAATGTCACCCAGAGGATGTCATACCAGAGATCCACCAGCAAGGGGAGTCAGAGGCCCAGCAAGGGGCCAGCTGACCCCTGTGGAAGGGATGCAGTCAGAGTGGGGGGTGGGAGGGGTCAGCCCTGGAACATTTACCTGCTGGAAGCACAGAGGGGACGCGTTTCTGAACGGGCCCATCGAACGCACCGGCCCACAAATGGGCTCCAGACGTTTAACAACCACACGGCCATACCAGACAAAAACCAGTAAAGTGAGCGGGGTGACAGCCTGGGTCAAATACCTGAGCCAGTATAAAACACAACACGAGACACACACACACACAGACACACACACACAAACACACAAACTTAACTTATACCCACAAACTGGTCTCCCCCGCACCCTTTACCCCTCCCGTTTTAACCCTGAGGTCATGACCTCAGTGTCCGAGCTGCGGAATGCTGGCCGGCAAATTCCAAGGGGGAAAACCCCCCCGCCCACCCCCATACCCTCCCCCACCCTCCTCACCCCCTCCCTCCCTCCCCCCACCCTCCCCATCCCTTCCCCCTCCCCCCCATTATAAGTGCTACATAACAGGAAAGAGGGGGAGCACTACTGATAGAGACTGGATGGGTGGAAGCAAAAAAATAATACTATATAACTCAAACGGCAAGCTCCTAATGATGGGTGTTTGAGTCTTCCGCTGCGTTCCTCCTAAAAGGCCCGGTCACGCCAACCCACTTTCTTTTTTTCCCAGCATACCGTTCAAAACCCCCCAATCTAAATGAAAGCCGAGCCTCTGTGAGACTTCCTATCGACATTCTTCACATTCGCCTCGCTGCGGAGAGAGAGATGAAAGACCTGCGCTCTCTCTCATCCGTCCGGGACTTCAATGGCTGCTTCGCTCTCAGGGATAAACATCTTTTTAGTGTTTCTCTCCCGCTCCCCCCCACCCCCGCCCCCGCTCCCACCCCTCGTCAAACACGGCTTGCGATATTTGCTTTGGTGATGTGGGATTCTTCCCGGGCCTCACAGCGGTCGATGTTCTTCGCCGCCCCACGTCACACAGGAGGGGGAAGAATCTGCCACAGCTGTGCAATATGAAAACGTAACGCGTAAAACGGTGATAAAAGGAGGCGATGAACTCTGATCCATTCAGGCTTTCACCACCTTCACCGCCGCTTCACTCCTCCAGCTGGGATGCCACAGGGCCCAATCACCTCCCGGCACTTCACCCGCCCTTTACATAATCAGCCAATCACAGCCCCCGTCTTACATTTAAACACCTGCAATCCTTTATTATTTCCGGATCATTACGTCAAGTTCACTTCTGATTCGCAGCCCGCCAAATGGCCCTGCCGATTGGTTAAAATGCAAATCTCCATGTAAATTACAAAACAAACACGGTCTTCAAAAGACCAAACCAAATCCTCCTGTACTGGGCAACTGAACTTTGCTGCCAATTAATTTTTCATTAGAGTCACCTGAACAAAATGAGTTTAATGGCACACATGAGAGAGAGAAGGAGAGGGAGGGAGAGGGAGAGGGAGAGAGAGAGAGAGAGAGAGAGAGAGAGAGAGAGAGAGAGAGGGAGAGAGAGAGGGAGAGAGAGAGAGAGAAAGGGAGAGAGAGAGAGAGAGAGAGAGAGGGAGAGGGAGAGAGAGAGAGAGGGAGAGAGAGAGAGAGAGAGAGAGAGAGAGGGAGAGAGAGAGAGAGAAGGAGAGAGAGAGAGAGGAGAGGGGGAGAGAGAGAGAGAGAAACAGAGAGAGAGAGAGAGAGAGCGAGAGAGGGAGAGAGAGAGCGAGAGAGAAGGAGAGAGAGAGAGAGAGAGACGCTGCTTGGTGGAGAGTGTCTCCCATCGCTGAGCGCGTTACCTTCGGCAGGGAGGGACGTGGGAAGGCAGGTTTGGTGGGGGGGGGGGGGGGAGGTTTGGGGCCGGAGCGTAATCTCCGTCGTTAGGGAAGGATAAATATTTAGAGCTGAGGAACGGCACTTCATTAGCGGGGTGAGCGCAGCCCCCCCAGGGGGCGTGGCCTGAGGGTTGATCGCCCGCGGTTCGCCGAGTGGGGGAGTGTCACAATATTTACACAGCGCGACGCGACGTGACCTTTTACAATTTAACCAACCCCCCCCCGCCCACGTGGGGTACACGGACCTGGGAGAGGAGGAGCCGAGGAAACACGCGGCAGATGGTGAACAGGCAATGAGAGAGAGTGTGTGTGTGCGTGTGTGTGTGTATTGGCTTCTCCGCAGTACCACTATTAAACAGTCTATTTAAAGGAACATCCAAATGTACACACTGCTACGTAAACACTCCCAGGACAAACAAATTCACGGGAAAAAAAGTTGTACAACCTTCACTTCCCGGACAAATCAATCCCGTTTGGCAGTAGAGAAGGACTTTGTCAAGGGCACGCTTTGGGCACAACACACACGGTCGCTTTGTGTTTCATAGAGAGCTCCAGTTTGCTATTGGTTCTTCCTCAGTGTGTGTGTGTGTGTGTGACTGTGTGTGTGTGTGTGTGTGTGTGTGTGTGTCCCACCACTCCAGTGCTCCCCTTTATAAACCGCTAAGGCTGCATCCGTCTGTCCCGACGGTCCAGGGGTCCCTGACAGAACTCAGTACGCAGCTGGAACTGCAAACAGAGGGGGTCACAGGCTGAAACTAAATATGTGTGTGTGCGTGTTTGCGCGTGTGTGACCGTATGCGTGTGTGTGTATGTGTGTGTGTGAGAGTGCGTGTGTGTGTGTGCACGCGTGTGTGTGTGCGTGCACGTTTGTGTGTGTTAGACCGTGTACGCGTGTGCGTCTGCGCTCGGTCCCCAGGGAGACAGGAAGTGACCCAGAAGCACGGGGCCAGCGCGTGATTTAGGGCCGTTAGGAGCGGCGGGGCACCGCCGGGTCGCCCCCGGGGGACGGCCAGCTAAGGACAGAGGGGCGGGGGCGGGGCAGACTGGGGGTCACGGAGTCGCTCGCTCGCCCTCTGGTGGACGGGCCTGTCAGTGAGGGCGTGGGAGAGAGAGGATTTCAGCACACAGCCAAACGTCCTCAGGAACACCACACACACACACACGCACGCGCACGCGCACGCGCACGCGCACGCGCACGCGCACGCACACGCACACGCACACGCACACGCACACGCACACACACACACACACACACACACACACACACACACTCACGCACGCACACACACGCACACACACACACGCACACACACGCGCACACACACGCGCACACACACGCGCACACACACACACACACACACAAACACATATACCCCTCCCCAGCCTACGCTCACATTACAGCTTCCCACACGGCTCAGCCCATACTGGACACTGAGGGGGTGTGTGTCTGTGTCTGGGTGTGTGTGTGTGTGTGGGCGCGTCTGCGTCTGTGTGTGGGTGTGTGTGTGTGTGTGTGCCTGTGCGTTTCTTTGTGTTCTGTGTGTATGTGAACATGTAATTATGCGTGTGTGTACATGTGGGGTTTCAAGGACTTGCGTTGGTCAGAGAGAGAAGAGAGAGCAACAGACGTTTAGAGAGAGAAAAAGCTGAAGCACAGATGTGGGCGGGAGAACAGAGAGAGATAAAGGAAAAGAACGCGAGAGAGAGAGAGAGAGAGAGAGAGAGGGAATGAGGGAGGGGGGGGGTTCCCTGAGACAGGACCGAACTCGTCCTGGATTCCCAAAATCACCGGCGACTCGTGAGTCAGAAGACTCCCACATTCCTGTCAAAACACTCACCAGTGCCACCCCCCCCCCTCAAACCGCCCAACCCCCCAGAGGAGGACCAGCGGATAAATAAAGAGTGACTAATTTTAGAGGCTGTGTTTAGGAAGTGTTATCACATTAATCTCAGCAATGGGCTTTAATTAAGGACCAGGCACATGACCGCTCAGCTTTTCTGTTGGGCGGGCTCGCTGATGACCAAGTGACCACCCCCGCACCCCCCCCCCCCAAACGCCGACCCAGCCCCCACTGGTTAAATTCCCCCCTCCTCCTCTAGTTAAATCCCCCCCTCCTCCTCTAGTTAAATTCCCCCTCCTCCTCTAGTTAAATTCCCCCCTCCTCCTCTAGTTAAATTCCCCCCACCTCCTCTAGTTAAATTCCCCCTCCTCCTCTAGTTAAATTCCCCCCTCCTCCTCTAGTTAAATTCCCCCCTCCTCCTCTAGTTAAATTCCCCCCTCCTCCTCTAGTTAAATTCCCCCCTCCTCCTCTAGTTAAATTCCCCCCTCCTCCTCTAGTTAAATTCCCCCCTCCTCCTCTAGTTAAATTCCCCCTCCTCCTCTAGTTAAATTCCCCCCTCCTCCTCTAGTTAAATTCCCCCCTCCTCCTCTAGTTAAATTCCCCCCTCCTCCTCTAGTTAAATTCCCCCCTCCTCCTCTAGTTAAATTCCCCCCACCTCCTCTAGTTAAATTCCCCCCTCCTCCTCTAGTTAAATTCCCCCTCCTCCTCTAGTTAAATTCCCCCCACCTCCTCTAGTTAAATTCCCCCCACCTCCTCTAGTTAAATTCCCCCCTCCTCCTCTAGTTAAATTCCCCCTCCTCCTCTAGTTAAATTCCCCCCTCCTCCTCTAGTTAAATTCCCCCTCCTCCTCTAGTTAAATTCCCCCTCCTCCTCTAGTTAAATTCCCCCTCCTCCTCTAGTTAAATTCCCCCTCCTCCTCTAGTTAAATTCCCCCTCCTCCTCTAGTTAAATTCCCCCCACCTCCTCTAGTTAAATTCCCCCCACCTCCTCTAGTTAAATTCCCCCCTCCTCCTCTAGTTAAATTCCCCCTCCTCCTCTAGTTAAATTCCCCCCTCCTCCTCTAGTTAAATTCCCCCTCCTCCTCTAGTTAAATTCCCCCTCCTCCTCTAGTTAAATTCCCCCTCCTCCTCTAGTTAAATTCCCCCTCCTCCTCTAGTTAAATCCCCCCCTCCTCCTCTAGTTAAATCCCCCCCTCCTCCTCTAGTTAAATTCCCCCCTCCTCCTCTAGTTAAATTCCCCCCGCCACTGGGTCCGCTCCCTCCCGCCCTCAGCTGATGACATCACAGGCCCGGCCTCAGGACTCCGAGAGGAGGAATGCGTATTTACTGCTGGGAGCGAGCGAGTGGCCGCTGGCCAGCAGCTGCTGCAGATGTGGGCGGGGGGGGGGGGCGAGACGAGGGGGGGGGGGAGGTGTGGGGGTGGTGGGGGATCCCCGGCAGGAAAGGCCCACGGTCTGCGGTTCTCATGGGTAACCCTGGCTCACAGAGGTCAGACTGGGGGCCAGCCCACTGCCTTAGACCACAGCCCTGGTCCCCCACCCCCCAACCATGCCTCCACCCACATCCCCACCCCGAGCCCCACTCAGCTGTGACACCAAGGCCTTAGAGGTTAGCAGATGTGTCCTGGGAGGGGAGGGTGGGTGGGGGGGGGGTGGGTGTTTGTGGGGAAATGCCTGACTGGGAACAGGCTGTACTGCAGTACAGATTAAAGAACACACGTACACACATGCACACACACACACACACACACACACACACACACACACACACGTGTTACGTGTTGGCAGGCAGAGACAGATGTTCTGCTATCCGAGGAGGGAGGAAGATGAGGGAGGAAACAGGGTTTGGGGGGCGGGGGGAGTATGGAGTGGGCTGCCTGGGATTCTAACCCTGAGTTGCACCCTACCCTGCGCTAACCCAGCACTCTAATGCTGTATCTGTACATTCTAACCAGGCATTCTAATGCTGTATCTGTACATTCTAACCCAGCACTCTAATGCTGTATCTGTACATTCTAACCAGGCATTCTAATGCTGTATCTGTACATTCTAACCCAGCACTCTAATGCAGCATCTGTACATTCTAACCAGGCATTCTAATGCTGTATCTGTACATTCTAACCCAGCACTCACATGCAGCATCTGTACATTCTAATCCTGTACTCTAACACTGTATCTGTAAATTCTAACCAGGCATTCTAATGCTGTATCTGTACATTCTAATCCTGTACTTGAACACTGTATCTGTACATTCTAACCAGGCATTCTAATGCTGTATCTGTACATTCTAACCCAGCACTCTAATGCTCAGCCAGGGCCACCTTCACTCTCCTCCAGCGGCAGGTGACCAGCCACCAACAGCTCAGTCTTCAGGCTTCCAGCCCCATCAGCAGTCTGTGGGCCAATCCACAGCCCCGCAAACCCGACTTCCCTCTACAGCAACGACCAGAGGGCACATCACTTAAACTGCCACAGGGCTGATCCCAATGAGCACAGCCACACACGCTCACACGCAGTAAATAAAGAAGTTCACCGGGAGGCTGATCCACACTGGAGATCAATTAGAGGGTCGTTAAACCTGATTAATGGCAGAGTGTCACAGAATGTGACGGGCTTGGGGAGGGGGGGGGAAGGGGATGGGGGGGGGAAGGGGATGGGAGGGTTGGAGTCTGTGCAGCTCAGCTACAGGGACTCAACAGATACAGCTGATGCTTGTGTGCGCACACATAAACACACGGTCGCTCACACACGTGCACACACATTCACACGCAGTCTTACACATGGTCTCGCTCGCTCACTAATGTGCACACTTGTCCATCTCACACTCACACCCAGGCACGCACGTGCACTCCCACACAAGCGGACGCACGCACGCACGCTCACACATTTGCACGCTCACGCACACCAACAGCACACGTACAGAATTTACCAAGGCCGTGTGCGCGCGAAGGTGCAGAAACCAAACCCCGCCTCTCCCTGCCGTTCATTGGCTGCCTGGCATTCCACAGGACCAGCTCCTCCTCTTCAGAGGCTTTCCAGCAAGTTCAGCGCAAAGTCATTCTGTCTGGATAACCAGCCCAGGCTTTTCCTGTTCTCCAAGGTACGAGTACCTTTACATCCTGTGCATAATAAGCCATGAAGGTTCACACAAAGGCTTTGGAAATGTTGATTGCGTAAATATTAATTTTGCTAACAATAACAGACATTGCCATTGAAAAAAAAAACAGGTTTTTCAGGTTTCTCATTTCACTAAGGCAAGCAAAAAAGTCCAATAAACTTCCAAATGACACCATTTAGATTTCCAAGGCAAACAAATGTAGTCCCATAAGACGGGGAAAAAACACTTCTGCCAGGTTTCTGCCAGGTTGCTAATCCTTTCACTGCGATGCGTGACGGCCGCTGGTTTGGTTAATCAGAAAAACACGGACGCGCAGCCAGAGACACGAATGCTTGGGTGCTGATGACTAACGCGTGCGTCATGCGCTAAGCTGTTTACGGGTGAGCGAGCGGCGTTTCGTATCACTCAAACCGCGGGTTCGCCTGCGGAGGGAGGACGTACGAGCACCAGGAGGGGGCTAACAGACCCTTCGGCTAACAGAGCCTGCTGGGCGGGGCCACACAGCCTTCGCATTGTGACATCATCAGGAGTCACGCTCCAACGTGGGCTGGAGCGCCTACACAGAGACAGCAGGGGGTGGGAGGGGTCAGAACAGAGCGTTTTGATTGGCTGGGAGGAGGGAAAAGCGTAAAAGGCATCCTTATAACTGGAATACGGGCAAGAGTGGAGAACAAAGGCCCTGGTCCACCGTGAGGCCCCCTGGTCCACTACGCCCCCTGGTCCACCGTGAGGCCCCCTGGTCCACTACGGGCCCTGGTCCACTATGACGCCCCCTGGTCCACTACGGGCCCTGGTCCACTATGACGCCCCCTGGTCCACCGTGAGGCCCCCTGGTCCACCTTGAGGCCCCCTGGTCCACCGTGAGGCCCCCTGGTCCACCGTGAGGCCCCCTGGTCCACCGTGAGGCCCCCTGGTCCACCGTGAGGCCCCCTGGTCCACCGTGAGGCCCCCTGGTCCACCGTGAGGCCCCCTGGTCCTCCGTGAGGCCCCCTGGTCCACCGTGAGGCCCCCTGGTCCTCCGTGAGGCCCCCTGGTCCACCGTGAGGCCCCCTGGTCCACCGTGAGGCTGCCTGGTCCACCGTGAGGCCCCCTGGTCCACCGTGAGGCTGCCTGGTCCACCGTGAGGCCCCCTGGTCCACCGTGAGGCTGCCTGGTCTATCCACCCGCGGGCTCTCACCCGCGACACCTACAGGCCTCCAACGTACAGATAATGCGCCTCTCTCTCCCTCTCTCTCGCCCTCGCTCAGGCAGTCAGCCTTTCTCCGTTTCTTTTTCTCTCTCTCTCTGCTTCACTCACTCTTCTCGACTCTCTCACACGAAGCTTCCTCTCTCACCGTCGGCTGCAATAACAGCACACCGTACAGCTGGCCGACCAATCAGGAACACCCTCCCCATAAACCCACCGCCTTTGTGTGCACAAGAGAGCGAGTGTGCACGTGTGTGCATGTAGCTGTGTGTGTGCGCGTGGGAGTGATAGTGTGTGCGTGCGTGTATGTGTGTGTGTGTGTGTATGTGCATGTAGCTGTGTGTGCGCGTGTGAGAGAGTGAGTGTGTGTGCGTGCGTGCTTGTGTGTGCGTGTGTGTAGCTGTGTGTGCGTGTGTGTGCGTGTGTGCGTGCGTGCGTACATGCGCGTGTGTGTGTATGTGCATGTGTGTGTGCGCGCGTGGGAGTGTGAGTGTGTGCGTGCGTGCGTGTATGTGTGTGTGTGTGTGCATCTTTTCTACTCCCTTCTTGCTCCATTTCTTTCTGTGCATTGATTAGTCCTCACTGTGCGAGCCCCCCACCTTCCCCCCCCCCCAGCACAAACGCTTCCTCCGCCCAATTAAATTTCCCCCGCGCCGTTTTGTCAGGCTATTCCCTCTCCATCTTTTCTGCGGAGGTCTCTCTTCTGTTCTTTCTTCCTTTCTCTCTTCGCCTCCTCCTCCTCCTCCTCCTCCCAAGCTCTGTTGCTTCGCTCTCTCTCTCTCTCTCTCTCTCTTCAGTAATGTCAATTCAGTCCGGCGGCGATTCTCCTCGCCAAACAAAAGCCACAGCCCCCCCGCCGCCCCCTCCCCACCCCACGCAACCCCCCCCACACGTCCCCCCCCACACACACACTAAACTATCGGCTCACAGACACAGTGCATCAGCCTCGCCTGGGGAAAAAAACAGCTAGAACAACAAGGGCCATAAATTCCTGCCTGCGCACACAAACCCGCCGACGTTTCTCTGGGCTTCATCAGTACGGGGGGGGTCTGGGAGCGTGGTTCAGCGTGGGGGGGGGGGGGTCGCCCCCCCACGAGGGCCCCGGCGTGTGGGCGTGGGAAGCGAGCGGGGCGGAGCGAGCGGGGCGGAGCGGGCGCTCCATCGGTGGGAGAGCGGGCCGCTCGCTCGCTTGCGGTGGGAAGCTCCCCTGAGTAACCGCGAGGAGCAGAGCGGGACGGGACGTTCCAGGGTACAGGGGACGGGATTCGGGGGCGCACACCCTGCCTCTCAGCAGGCTTGTTATGCATGGAAGGCGAGAGAGAGAGAGAAAGGGGAGGGGGGGGGACCACACGGGAAGGCAGGTGTATTCTGAGTGCAGTTTGCCGGGTCACCATCTCCAAGCCTCCTACAGAACTCAGCCCTGTATGTACACACCCCCTCCCCGCAGGAACTCGTCCCCCCCCCCTCCCGCGTAAAACACAGCAGGACCTCCGGCTGGCTCGCCGGACGCCTGACGTGGTCAGCGAGACGGGTTCGTTCAGCTCAGCCTCCACGCTTGGTTTACAGGACAGGGTGGAGAGACTCGCTCTCTTAGACGACCCCGCGCAGGCAGCGCACGCGGGGGAACGCGGGGGATCCCCCTCTTTTAAGGGGAACCCGGGGGGAACCCCACCGCAGGGCGCGTCGTCTCAGCGGCAGCGCAAACCTCGCCGTGAACGCCTCGCTCCTGACCTTCAGGAGGGAGCGTCTGGACCGTGCTCCTCAAAAGGTGCTTTTGTTTCTGGCCTCCCCCGCCCGCCCCTCGCCCCCTCCCCCCGTGTCTCCCCCCTCCCCCCCTCGCCCACCCGCCCGCCCTCCGTTCAACACGGCCTTTGTTCTGCTGGTAATAAATGATGTCACAGCGGGCCTTTAAGGCACTGACAGCTGCCCAATTACGCGGAGATGAATCAATCACAGGCGCACACACTCGCAGAGTTTACCCTGAGGACCGGGACACACGGCGCTCCCGCCACTTCCTGTCCCAAAGGTCAGGTGGGAATTAGCTAGTGAGGAAGGAATTTAAGAAAAGAAAAGAAAAAAAATCCTTAAAGCCCTCTGGCTAGTTTTGACACACGGCTCGGGTGACTGGGTCGTCTTTCAACGTCCACCCAAACCGCTCCAGAGCACCAACGTGAGCACGTTAGCCAGCACACCCAAACCGCTCCAGAGCACCAACGTGAGCACGTTAGCCAGCGCACCCCAAAAGCTCCAGAGCACCAACGTGAGCACGTTAGCCAGCACACCCAAACCGCTCCAGAGCACCAACGTGAGCACGTTAGCCAGCACACCCAAACCGCTCCAGAGCACCAACGTGAGCACGTTAGCCAGCACACCCAAACCGCTCCAGAGCACCAACGTGAGCACGTTAGCCAGCGCACCCAAACCGCTCCAGAGCACCAACGTGAGCACGTTAGCCAGCACACCCAAACCGCTCCAGAGCACCAACGTGAGCACGTTAGCCAGCGCACCCCAAAAGCTCCAGAGCACCAACGTGAGCACGTTAGCCAGCACACCCAAACCGCTCCAGAGCACCAACGTGAGCACGTTAGCCAGCGCACCCCAACCCGCTCCAGAGCACCAACGTGAGCACGTTAGCCAGCACACCCAAACCGCTCCAGAGCACCAATGTGAGCACGTTAGCCAGCGCACCCCAAAAGCTCCAGAGCACCAACGTGAGCACGTTAGCCAGCGCACCCCAACCGCTCCACAGCACCAACGTGAGCACGTTAGCCAGCGCACCCCAACCCGCTCCAGAGCACCAACGTGAGCACGTTAGCCAGCACACCCAAACCGCTCCACAGCACCAACGTGAGCACGTTAGCCAGCGCACCCCAAAAGCTCCAGAGCACCAACGTGAGCATGTTAGCCAGCGCACCCCAACCGCTCCACAGCACCAACGTGAGCACGTTAGCGCACCCCAACCGCTCCACAGCACCAACGTGAGCACGTTAGCGCACCCCAACCGCTCCAGAGCACCAACGTGAGCACGTTAGCGCACCCCAACCGCTCCAGAGCACCAACGTCAGCACGTTAGCCAGCGCACCCCAACCACTCCAGAGCACCAACGTGAGCACGTTAGCCAGTGCACCCCAACCGCTCCAGAGCACCGACGTGAGCACGTTAGCCAGCGCACCCCAACCGCTCCAGAGCACCAACGTGAGCACGTTAGCCAGCACACCCAAACCGCTCCAGAGCACCAACGTGAGCACGTTAGCCAGCGCACCCAAACCGCTCCAGAGCACCGTGAGCACGTTAGCGCACCCCAACCGCTCCAGAGCACCGACGTGAGCACGTCAGCCAGCACACCCAAACCGCTCCAGAGCACCAACGTGAGCACGTTAGCCAGCACACCCAAACCGCTCCAGAGCACCAACGTGAGCACGTTAGCCAGCGCACCCAAACCGCTCCAGAGCACCGTGAGCACGTTAGTGCACCCCAACCGCTCCAGAGCACCGACGTGAGCACGTCAGCCAGCACACCCCTGCGCTCTCTCTCTCCAGCTCTGCATTACCGTACATCCGCAGGAAGTAAATACAGGAACAGAAACACACAGCAGAGGAAGTCACAGAAAAAGAGAAAGAGGACGTTTGAGCCCGGTCGTCATGGAGAGAAACCCGGGCCGGGCCGGCGAGACGGTCCGCCTGACGCTGGGTGAAACCGCGTCTCGTTAAGCGCTTAACGACCCGCGTCGGAGGGGAACGACGCGCGCGCTGAGGAATGCTGGGTAACGGGCCGGGGGACGGACTATCGATGCCTGCCGGCTAATCCCCGCCACGGATTGACAGGTTATGATCCCCCCCTGTTCAGAGCCCTGATGTGGGGTCCTCGTACGTAGCCCAGCCGTTCTCATGTTGTGCTGTAGTTATGGCTTTTTCCCAAATTCCCCGGCAGTTTTATTGCAATAGATGCTAAGCCCCAACACTGTAGCGTGCAGGTTAAGTACCATGCTCAAGGGTACAACAGCATTGTCCTAATGGGGAATCGAACCTGCGACCTTTACGTTCCAAGACTAGGTCCTGACCCATTATACTACACTGTAGCATGCAGACACAAGTATGGCAGAAATATCAGTCTGAGAATGAGCCATGTGTCAATTAAATCTACAAGACTCTCCAACTACAAACATGTACAACTATAACTACAAACATGGAGGTCTACAATCTCCAACTGGCTGAGAACAGGTAGCGTACAGTCAGCAAGCTCTGACTGGCAGACGAGCTGATGGGATAGTGTTCGGCAAGGTGCAAACCAGAACATAAGCCAAGAAGCAAGGCTCCTCAAAAATCATCTCCACTATACGCCCGTAACAAGTCATTAAAGACACGCTACGACGTAGGTACACTGTACTTTATCAGCCAAATTCATTTCTCAGTATGAATTAGTAAAATTAGAGTATTTAGTGAGCAAAATGTACCCAATGGCAACACTTATTTATTAATGCTATAATTTTATTTTAACAGACTACTGTTCAAATGTATTATTTTTACGAGCAAATTGTTATTCATACACGAGCTGAATCAAGCACACAAACTGCAGGACCACAGAGGGCAGTTTCCTTCTTCCCTCTCTTAGAGCTGAATAAACACAGGTTCTAACCTTGTTGCCGCGGGCGACGTCCTTTGGCCGGCCTGGTCTGTGTGTGCGTCTGTGGTTTCCTGTAATGGGAACAGAAGGGGACAGAGGGTCAGGGCTGAGAACCCCGCAGGACAGATGGTTCTCTGCGCTCAGTGTGACATCACAGTCATTGTGACATCACAGTCAATATTTGCGCTAGTCAAGCAGGGAGGCGTGGTGTTATCCGGCAGGGAGGCGTGGCTTCAGGTGCACAGCCCTGCTCAGTACCCAGATCGGTATGACAGCACCACAGTGGCTGGTACAGGACTATCACAGAGGCCTTCTCCCCCAGGCTATAGAAAGGGAGACCACCAGCCTGCCTGCAAACCCAATCCTGTTCAATCCCCCTCCCACTCCCCCAGCTGTCTTTCCAAAGGGCAAATCGATACGTCAGTGAAGCACTCTCATTCGAGCGCCACACCTGTTCCGCTCCACGCCCCCCGACCCCTGGCGGACCGTGTGCCAGGCGGGTGTGGTGCCTCTCAACCAATCACGGGGAACTTCAGCCAAAACAGCGGCCAGTGTCAAGAGATGGGCTCACGGAGAGGGGCTCATTACAATCAATAATCACCAAACACACACCCACGCACACACGCTCACAAGCACACACACACGCACGTGCAAATGTGTGCACGCAAGCACACACATGCATACGCTTGCACACACACTTGTGATCAGAGCTGCATTTCATGATTCAATCAGCAAACACGCACACGCTCGGCCAAACACACGCATGTGTGTGCTCAGCACACAAACCCAAACACACGCACACACACACAGCTATCAGGCGGCACACCAGACCACCTCGGGCACAGAGGACCTGTAGCGTAGCGTCCTGGCTCTCAGAATCAGCCACTCAAACAAGCTCTTCCCCCAGGCCCCCAGCCTCTAGCTACCTGTAGCACTTAAACAGAAGCAGCCACTGAACCGCCCCCCCCCCCCACCCCCCACCCGCCTGGGGGGCTCAGTGCACTCAGTAATGAATTATACATGATCAAAGAACATCGATCATCGCTGCGATCCGAAAGATTAGGCAAAGCAATTCATCTGGCACAACCAGCCACGTTTTATTAATGCATCTTCAAATGCATTAGCCAGCATTAGCTTCCGCTCAGAGAGAAAGAAACCCACGTGAATAAACACACCGGTTAAACTTCCGCCTATTTCTGACCTAAGTCACAAAAAAATGAATTAAAAAAAGAAAGAAATTTGCTAGGCAGTATTTTGCTTAGCCGACAACATCATCCCAGAGTGTTCCATCCAGCACTATTAAACAAGCATTAGGGGAATAATGCAGTCCCAGGTAATCAATAGCCCATGGAGAGCAGAGTCCTGAAGGAGAAGAGCAGAGGAGAGCAGTGGTGTTTCTCTACAGCCCTGTAACTGGTCTACACGTCCACATCCATTCCAGCCGCACCTTCAACCCGCACCTCCCCAGTCCTGGCCTGAGGGGTGGGGGGGTGCTTGCCTCTCCCAAAACGAGAATGGCGCTCACGGAGGGACGGATGGCGGCTGCGCTCTCGCTGGTCTCTCCGGGTCCCGCGTTTTGGCTTCGCCCGGTGGGGGCAGCTGACCGCGGCGTGGAAGAACCCGTCCGCGGAGGGGGCGGGGCCCCGGCAGACCGGATCCAATTACGGCACAGCGACCGGCAGGCGGGGTTTAAAACCCGGGACCTGGAGCCCGAGGCCGGGCCGACGCGAGGCAGGCGGGGGTCTAATGGCGGGCCCCGCCCCGTTCCGCCACTCCGCCCGCTATTGAGCCGAGCCGCCGGAAAGAGCCGGAAGGACGGCGATAAACCGGCGCTCCTCACCGAGACAGCCGGCTGCACGGGCTTCAGAAAGACCAGAGCGCCCAGAAGAGGAGGAGAGAAAACAAACAGAGAAATGAAGGCTGCAGCTTACACACAGCTGAGGGGAGGGGGGCGGAGAGAAAGGGAGAGAATGAGAGAGAGGGAGAGAGAGAAAGAGAGGGAGAGAGAGGGAGAGAGAAGGAGACAGAGGGAGGGAGGAAAGAGAGAGAGGGAGAGAGAGAGAGAGAGAGAAAGGGAGGAAAGAGAGGGAGAGGGAGAGACTGAAGGCTGCTTTTCGTACTCTCGGGCAGATGATCTCCCTGGTGGACGCCTGGATGAGACCCAGCATGCACTGCGGGCCCTGGGGCTCCATTAGCACACTCACCAGCAACCTGAGACTGCTGAGCATCAGACACCTCCTACTGACGATTATATCACTACACAGAGGGAGAGAGGGAGAGGGGGAGAGGGAGAGAGAGAGAGAGAGAGAGAAGGGGGAGAGAGAGATAGAGGGTAGAGGGGGAGATAGGGGGAGAGAGAGAGAGGGAGAGAGAAAGGGGGGAGAGAGAGGGGGAGAAAGAGAGAGAGAAAGGGGGAGAGTGGGGGGAGAAAGAGAGAGAGAGAAAGGGGGAGAGAGGGGGGAGAGAGAGAGAAAGGGGGAGAGTGGAAGAGAGTGCGAGGGAGGGAGAGATAGGGGGAATACTTAACAGCATGTGAAAGAAGGAGAGGAAAAAGAGGGACAGTCAGATGTAGAGACGGGGAGGGGGGAGACGGAGAGAGAGAGAGTGAGAGAGAGTGAGAGAGAGCACAGTGGCACACGGAATCCTCTTTTGTTCTCCACTGCCCAGAATCTGATTTTAAAGTTTAATGGAGCTCAGACAAACAGCAGCACATCTCCTGGCTAGCAAGCGCTCAGTCAGCAAGCCCAGTGCTGTCTGTCTCACACTTGACCACACACACACACACACACACACACACACACACATGCACAGCCACCGTCTGTGCAACATTAGTGTATCCCACAGAACTATCCCAATATTGACAGCAGGGTAAAGAAAACCTGTGCCGATCGCTGGGGTAAACTCAGAACCGTTGCCACAATCAGCATCTCCCTCTCATCTCAGCCCCCCCCCCCTTTCCCCCAGTCTCTGCTCCCTCCCCCTCTGCTCTCCTCCACCCCTGTAAAATCTGAATCCCCTCTTTCAGAATGTTCCTCCGGCTAATTCTCCATGGCCGTCCCTGAAAAACCCCACTGGGGTGTGCAGGAAAGGAGGGGGGTGCGTTTCATTCGACCCTCCATGAGGGCAGCCTTGGGGTGGGGGGTGAAACGGGGAAGGAACAGATGCATGGGGGGGGGGGGGGGGGTGGGAACCGACGGCGATCTGCAGAGAGGAAGGAGGACTGGACCCATGCCCCCCCCCTTCCCAAACAGGAGGAGAGGAGATTAGCGAGCTGATTTACTGAACGTGGGAGACACATCCGCACACCCCCGACGGTTTCCCACCCACACCCGCTTCCCATTTGCCCCAGGAAAGAGGATGCTGGGAAGGACGAGAAGAACAGGGGGAAGAAAAAAAAGCAGAAGCAATAGCAGATTTTCCCTGTAAGGACACGCCGGTCTGATTCTATTAGCAGGACACAGTTTCCAATTTACTGCCCGTCTGTCTGAGCGAGCGGCCCGTCTGAGGGCCCGTCTGAGGGCCCGTCTGAGGGTCTGTCTGAGGGTCTGTCTGAGGGTGAGCGGCCCGTCTGAGGGTGAGCGGCTCGTCTGAGGGCCCGTCTGAGGGTGAGCGGCCCGTCTGAGGGTCTGTCTGAGGGTCTGTCTGAGGGCCCGTCTGAGGGTGAGCGGCCCGTCTGAGGGCCCGACTGAGGGTGAGCGGCCCGTCTGAGGGTCTGTCTGAGGGCCCGTCTGAGGGTGAGCGGCCCGTCTGAGGGCCCGTCTGAGGGTGAGCGGCCCGTCTGAGGGCCCGTCTGAGCAGCCCCCGAAAAAGTCCAAGGGACCAAACGCAACCGAGCTGTCAATCAAGGGTCCCCGCAGCCAGACGGAGAGGGGTCTTCATTACGGGGGTCCCCCCTACCACGGGAAAAGAGAGAGGGAGAGGAGGAGAGAGAAGGAGAGAGGGAGAGGAGGGGAGAGGAGGAGAGCAGGAGAGGAGGAGAGAGAAGGAGAGAGGGAGAGGAGGGGAGAGGAGGAGAGCAGGAGAGAGGGAGGGAGGGAGAGGAGGAGGGACGGAGAGGAGGAGAGAGTGAGAGGAGGAGAGTGGGAGAGGAGGGTAGCAGGAGAGAGGGAGAGAGGAAGAGGAGGAGAAAGGGAGAGGAGGGTAGCAGGAGAGAGGGAGAGAGGAAGAGGAGGAGAGCAGGAGAGGGGGAGAGAGGGAGAGGAGGAGAGCGGGAGAGGGGGGGAGCAGCAGAGAGAGAAAGGAGGGGAGAGGGAGAGGAGGAGAGAGGGAGAGGAGGGGAGCAGCAGAGAGAGAAAGGAGGGGAGAGGGAGAGGAGGAGAGCGGGAGAGGGGGGAGCGGGAGAGAGGGAGAGGAGGAGAGCGGGAGAGGAAGACAGAGGGAGAGGAGGGGAGAGGGAGAGGAGGGGAGGAGAGAGGGAGAGGAAGAAGGCACTGCTTCCCATATTAAAGTCCTCATTGGCACTGGATTTCAGCACACGCAAAAAAAACTAAAAAAACATTATCGAATAGAACCCGTGCTCCTAAACCAGGACAGGTGGGTAAAATAAACAATAACCATACAGATGTACACATTCATTTAAAAGCCTGTAAAGCAATAGATAAAGGATGTTAGATTCTGTACAAAAGCAGACTGACTGCAGAGTGACCCAGTACATAAATACACACGCAAAATCATAATTAGTATCATAAAGCAAAGTGCCGCCTGAACGATTTCGTGTTTTCACACAATCTATAAAACTCCGTGCGCTACGTTTAGTCATAGCAGGAACGGGAAATAATTCCTACGAAAAAAATAAAAAAGACGGTCGAAAGGTGATCTCACTCAAGGAAAACCCTTCACTTTCGCTTCATAGGATTAGCATGAGAACAAAAGGAGCAGGCAAATTCCTCAGACCGCGCGGTTCCCTACAGACACCGTATCACACAAAGTCCGTCACAGAAAACTGGCGTGAGACACACAAAGAGAACACGAAAACAGCAACACGAAAAAATAAAGCGATCCTAAGAATTCCTCAGAATCCACACCGAATCTCAATTAGCGAAGCTATAACTAGGCAACGGAACATGAACCACATCCGACACAGGAAACTGCAGCAGGTACAAGAGTACTGCGAATTTGAATTGCTAATCAGCGCATAAGGAACAAGGTAGAGACCCACAGCTACTGCAGAAGGTTCAACTCAGGGTTGAACAACAGCAAGAACAAAATCTTAAGACTGCACATCTAATTTCTTTTTATTCCTACTATCTGGCAGAAGGCTGTCCTTTTCCTGCTCCATACCCCTCCCACGTAAGTCAAGTGTAAAGCAGTTACCTCCACAGAGAATTAGGCAAGTAAACAAAAAAAAAAAATCTTTAATTTATCTGAGGTGGAGTTACAGTCCAATATCGCTACTGATCGCTACATCAAAATGACCAATAATCACAACGCGCATTTAATTAAGATCACCAAGTCTGCTCTAATTAAACAAAACGTGTCCATCTCTGTTAATGCCCTTCTGGAGTAACAGCATCCTCCTGCTCACACTCTCTGTGGATTACTCAACAGGAAGCCTTGGAGGCATTAGCCCCAAACCACAATTACAATGG
>NC_049218.1:6383189-6395696 GCF_013347855.1 Anguilla anguilla
CACACCTCCACTCTTACCTGCGTCCCCTCTAGGCACCGCCCCCTCACACACACCTACACACATGACGCACGCCACCCCCTCCATCTCTCAATTCAACCAGCTTTACTGGCAGGGCGAGGATACGCTTGCTTTGTCAAAGCCTGTTATCTCCCACTCTCTCTCCTTCCCACATACACACGTCCACACACACACACACACACACACACACACACACACACTCTCCCACAGGGGATCAGGAAAGGTTGAAACCCCCAGGCCAACATGACCAACTCTGACAGCCCGGTGCGGTCAACATCACGGTTAAGTGAGCTATAACATGGATTTTAAAAAACCAAAAGAAGAAAAAAGAAGAAAAAAAAAAAGGTTGATATTTTAAAATGGAGCTTTTAGGCCCTCTTTCCAGACAGCGCCGGTCGGGAACGCAGAGGCGAAACAATAAGACGGCAAATCTTTCCGTCAAGCTCACCGAATGGCGGCAATTAAACTGCCAGAAAGGAAAGAGCTCTCCCCCCCGGCCCAGTACAATCGACAGCGCAGAGCGATCAGCCTATCGACGGGCTGGAGCGGGCCCGCCAGACGTTCGATTAAAAGACCCCCCCCCCCAGCGGCGGAGGGGGCCGCGTCGGCGTCGGGGCGAAGGCTCAATTATCAGATCACGTCCCGGGACGGCTTTTCGACACGGCGGCCCCGTCTCCGTGGATACAGCCGGATTCCGGAAGAGCTCGCACCCCTCACGGCAGCGATTGACAGACGACCCCCCCGCTCCCCCCCATCCCCCCACCTAAGAGGCCTAATTGAAATTTGATTAAAAGGATGGATCAACAGGGGAGGCAGTGGGGGGGGGGGGCGGGCTGAATTCGGGCTGTTTTAAATGACTGGATTCAATTCGAGGCAGAGCACGTCCATCCTTAAGGAAAGGTACGTGATGATGTCACCACCTGAAAGCTCATTCTCCCCCCCCCCCCCATTTTTTCGTTTCAGTGAAATAACAATAATCACTACTTAAACGTTCTTTTAAACAAGAAACAGGAAAAGTGTGCCTCACGCAGTTGGTATTGGCACTGGTGGCAGCGTTGGCAGTACCGCGTGCTGTCATCACCACAGAGCAAATATTTGAACGCGATAGCGTGTACAAAATGAGTTGGCGAGGGAGGGAGGGAGAGAGAGAGAGAGAGAGAGGGACGGACTGTAATGCCGCTGTTATTAGCATTAGCGCTCGTTTCCCCAGTGCACGCACGCGTTCATGTTTACGGGCCGGGTTCGGCAGGGCCGGGGGGGGTTGAGAACGAGGAGCGCCTGACAGAATAGACCGCGGGCAGGTGCGGGTAACCTGGTAACGAGCCCGAACGCCCTGGGGCGCCAGCGCTGCGTGCACAAACGCGCTCCTCCTCCCGTGTCTCGGGGATGGCGCGGTCCGGCAGGAGGACCAGCTTGCCCTGGCCACCGCGGGGTTGAGAGTTGGCAGGCAGGGGGGCATTGCGTGTGTGGGCAGACCCAGTGTGAAAGGGGCGGGCCCAGCAGTAAGGGGGCGGGGCCCAGCGGGTAAGGGGGCGCCGCCCCGTGGGTAAGGGGGCGGGGCCCAGTGGGTAAGGGGGCGGGGCCAGCAGTAAGGGGGCAGGGCCCAGTGGGTAAAGGGGTGGAGCCCAGCAGTAAAGGGGCGGGGCCCAGTGGGTAAAGGGGCGGGGCCCCGTGGGTAAAGGGGCAGGCCCAGCGGGTAAGGGGGCTCAGCAGTAAAGGGGCGGGGCCCAGCGGGTAAAGGGGCGGGGCCCAGCGGGTAAAGGGGCGGGGCCCAGCGGGTAAAGGGGCGGGGCCCAGCGGGTAAAGGGGCGGGGCCCAGTGGGGAAAGGGGACACTACCCGATGGGACTCTGCTCACCAGGGCCTCTCGCCCGCTAAACTCCCGCGTGCGTTTAACATGGACAGAACCAGGGCCGCTGCTCTAAAAAGCAGATAAGAGCTAATCTGGGTTAACGCGCTGGGTCAAGGGTGCCTCTTCCCCACGAGGCCAAACGGAGTCTCTTTTTTTTCCTCTGTTGATTTATGCGTGTGCACGTGCCGTACGCACGCCCACGCCAGCAGCCTCGTGTGCTCAAACAGGCAAGTGTGTGAGCATCGTGGTGCGTTCTGAAGTCTCCGACTCAACTTCAAACACGCCCACCAATCAGGTTCAGGTGCAGACCGTTGCCACGGACACGCTGGAATCCCAGCATTTTCGGTCCGCCCCCCCACAGAAGAGCGTTTCTGTTTACCAGATAGACGCATCCATCCCGAAACTAATCCCAATAACAGCTAAAAGCTCGTAACCAGCAATCATCAAAGGACTGAAAAAAAAAGTCTTAAAAAAAAAAAAGCCTTTATTTTTTATTTGCATGTTTCAAGTGGGTGAAGGTGGGCGGGCAGGCAGGCGGGGGGATGGGGGGGGGGGGGGGTCTTTGAAGCGTTCGAACGGCGGGTGTTTTGAGGTGCTGGAACGCGGAGATGCCCACGGGGCTGATGTGTGGGTGCGCCAGCTCGTGAACGCTGGCCGACGACAAACGGGTACGAGCGCCCGCCCACCCCCCCCGCCCTCCCCGTACCCCAAACCGCGCCGACAGAGACCGCGAACGCGTCACGACCGAGAGCCAGCCAGCCAGCCAGCCAGCCGCCTGGAACCGACCTCACATTCACCAGCGTTCAAACGAGCTTATAACCCGGTTCAGAACGGGTTCTGACTGCAGGCACTCAGCTGCCGAAAGCCCAACAGAAACCACTGCAATCAGAATCATAAAAAATCTAACTGACATCCGTCATCAGCTGCTCCTATCAAGACGGTTTGGGCCTGCAATCAGGGGTCAGGGGTCAGCTGTGGAGCTCAAACGAGTTGGATTTCGGAGATCCGCCACCGAGCCACCAGCATTTCTGAGGATCTCCCTTCCTGCCAACCTCCTCGCTCGAGCCTGGGCTCAAGAGGAACTTGTGATACAACCGGCCATCGCGTCTCTCTCCGACATCGGCGCAGTCAAACCCCCCCCATTACGGTGGCCTGCACTGGCGTGTCATGTGACTGCTGGTTATAGTACAGTCACAAAAAAGCATCGCAGACTATCAACCTGCACCCAACACTTATCCAGCTGTCAACCTGCGCCCAACACTTATCCAGCTATCAACCTGCGCCCAACACTTATCCAGCTATCAACCAGCGCCCAACACTTATCCAGCTATCAACCTGCGCCCAACACTTATCCAGCTATCAACCAGCGCCCAACACTTATCCAGCTATCAACCTGCGCCCAACACTTATCCAGCTATCAACCTGCGCCCAACACTTCCCTCCGTTTGGGCCATACTCGCTTTTTCGCCGTTTCTGTGGAGCCCCCCACCCCCCTTCATTTTTGGCTTTTCTTTATTTTAAATCTTCTAATTTCCCTCAGGAGCGAAATGCCACAGCTGTGAGAAGCGCCCGCCCCCAAACCCATCGAGAGGCGAGCGAGCGTGCAGGCGTTCGTCCAGCCGTCTCAAAAACACTCGTCTCTCCACATCTCCCGCTCACGCCATTAAACGCGAGCCGGCTCACCTCGACGCCGTCGCGACGCCGCGCGCGCTCTATTCCGATTGGCCGTATCCGAGCGACGCCGCGTCGCAGCGGACGGGAGCGTGCACACGCTGGGCCCCGACTTCATTAGCGCCCGAGGATCCGTGCGTCACGCGCGCCTGCCTCGCCATGGCAACCACGGACGGGAGGAGAGCGGATAAATGTGGCTCAAACTCCGCCCACACGCACCGCGGAGAGAGCTCCAGCTGACGTCCACGCCGATCTGTCCAAACTGAACACCGATCCGTGTGCGGTCGAAAACCAAAACCATCTTTAAAGACACCACACACACCCTGAGCTGGACAGAGGAGGATGGGGTCCTTCTGTTGCAGGACTGCCCGTGTTCCTGGAGATCTTCCATCCCGTAGGTCTTCATTTCAACCTTAATTTGGCACACCCAGTTCGACTAATGAGCTCCCTAGCTGCTGAATGAGGTCTGCTTTGTTAGGGCTGGAGTGAAAACCTACAGGATGATAGACCTCCAGGAACAGGGTTGGGCAGCCCTGCTATAGCTGCTGAATTGGCAGTTATACGGTGCACATCAAGCTGGCAAATAAAGGGAGATAATGGCTGTAAATCTGTTTGTGGAGCGAATGCTTTAAGCTTGCTGTCCTCCATCAAATGCGACAGCGTGTATGTCATGTGACGCGTGCTTTTAAAGATGACGGTAAATGGCGGACGTGGACCTGCCCTCGTGTCGGAGGCTAAACCCCCCCTCCCCCCCCCCCCCCCCACCCACCAGCTGCTCCACACTACAAGAGATACGATATGGCCTGTAGAGCTACAAGACCAAGGTCCCCCAGCCAAGGGGACTGACCGTGCTCTTACTGCTTCTGCAGGGGTGACGTCACATCCTGTAGCCCACGGTCGCGCGCTAACTCGCGGTTCTGGACTCTGGAGCAAGGGATTATGGGACGGGACAGAGAGAGAGACAGGCTAAGTTCCACAGCTACACCAGTGCTTGCTGGGAACCCTCCGTAAATGCACCCAACCCCCCTGGCCGAACAACAGATGAAGGACCACCTTGAGACCGGAGACCAGGCACAT
Organism: Anguilla anguilla; assembly: GCF_013347855.1. Lineage (NCBI taxonomy): Eukaryota > Metazoa > Chordata > Actinopteri > Anguilliformes > Anguillidae > Anguilla > Anguilla anguilla. The sequence continues at coordinate 6,387,807 of NC_049218.1, forward strand.
AGCAGGGAAAAAAAGCACTTTCATTCAAGAGCCGCTAGATGCGAAAGCCAGGACTCCTTAAAAAACAGATGCTGGACACTGGACACACTTCAGATGGCCCAAGTGCCTGGTCTTTCAGGTAAATCCGGTCTCCCTGTGGAGTCCCCTCCCCCCCCATCCCCCACGCCCCCCCCACGCCAGGCATCCGCCGTGCCTCTGCTGACTTTACACACAGCAGCCCGCTGAGGGGCCGTCGTTACGAATTAGCCGCACGATTGCTCTAATCATGTCCCGCCGCTTCCGTTCTGAACGACCGCCGCTTCGCTCAGGACGCAGACCCTCCGGAACATCGCCGAAAACGCTCTTCAGAGTTACGCTGCCTCAGGGGGGGACGCAGGGCTCCAAACGGCTGCATATTTAACCCGCGTGTCCTCCTGGGCCTGAGCGGGGAAAGGCTCGCGGCGAATCTGTGAGAAAAACTCCTTCTGAGAGGGCAAAGCGAAACCAAGGTTTCGTGAGAGCAGGTCAGCCTGGGGTAGGCCGGAGTCCGTCTGTGATGCGAGCACGCGGGGGCGTGGGAATTTCTTTTGGCGGGTTTCAGCTGCGAGCGTCCAGAGAAAACAGCCAAGCGGCCGAGATCCAGAGAGAGCAGGCCGTCCGGGGAGAGAGAGAGCGACTTCTTTCCCTCAGGTCTTTAAACACCACACACACAAAAAACCCCAGACAAAACGAGCCAAAAACAAACAACGGAACGATTAGTCAGAGCGACAAAAAGAAAAAGAAAAAAAAAAAAAAGTTGACGGGGGTTGTGTGACCCGCAGCCAGCTTCCGGAAATACCGCCGGGCCGCCGTTTCTGCGGATATTTTGGAAAGGCGGTGGGGGGGTAGAATAATAACGAGAGTCGGGGGAAGCTAATTTTAGACAGAGTAAACAATGCGGAGCGTAGCGGGGTCCGCGCGCGGGGGGGGGGGGGCAGGGCTGCCGCTAGCCGATTGGCCAACGCCGCGCAGACAGTAACACGCCAGCACGCCTTTAAGGCGTTTAATCGCACGCTAACGCAGCTCAAAACTATACGCGCCAGACAGCTTCACACTTCACTGCGCGGCAACAACTACAGCGCTTGGTGGGGGTCGCGGGCGGGGGGGGGGGGGGGGTCACTGGCGAGAGCGCCAAGCAAAACCAATTCATACACAGGGAGTCTGGGGGGGGTGGGGTGGACACCGGGGGGTAGGTTCGCCCACCGACTTAAAGCACTTCACTAAATGTAATCTTAATGACATTAATTACCTGCTCGACCGCAAGAAAAACGCGGTCGAGACGAACGGGGGAAAAAATCAACAACGCCACACCCGCGAGAAGCTCGCAGACACGCAACGAAGACATGACCGCTCAGACCGAACGCATCGCGACCGCTCCAGAGTCTGCGGGGCCGACATAAATTAGGAGCAGCACCGAGAGGACCTGGCATTAAATTAACACTAATTAGGAGGGAATTGATTAGGCGGGGGCGGGGGGGGGGGGGGTTTATGTTTTCCCCGTTACTGAAGTTCTATTTATCTCCCTTTGACAGGCGCGGCTGGTCTCCTCAAACGATGCTGAGGCGTCGGTCAATGGACATTCAGTTAGCCGCCGCCGCCGCGGTCTCCGCCAACCGCAATTACCACAGAGCCGGCATTGTGCAGGCCGGAGCGTTCCCCTCCAAACCGCCCCCCCCCCCACCCCGGCCCATCCCCCCCGCCTCCGCCCCCGCCCCGCGGATCGTTAGCATTGTGCTGCGATTGGCCCTTTGTGTCCTGCCCCCGTTTCTCCTCTCTGATGCGGGCGGTTAATTGGCGCGGCCTGAAAAGAAGGCTATTGAGACAGATGCATGATGGGACGGGAGACGGGGATGAATAGGCCCAGGAGCCGCGGAGGGACGGGGAGGGCGAGGTTTTCCGGGTTTTCGTCGGGACGGGTCCGGCCTGCTCGCTCCGCCGCGAAGGACTGCGAAGCTCGCCAACCCCCCCCTCGCTTTTAGAGCCTCCTCTCTGCTCGCCCCCCCCCCCCCCTCGCTTTTAGAGCCTCCTCTCCGCTCGCCCCCCCCCCCCCTCGCCACCCTCCGCTCGGCTCCATCTGCTCTGCCAGCCCTCCCGCCTGGCGCCGCGTTCGCTCTGCCCACCACACGGCCGGCGCTGCCTCTCGCCCGTCCAAATTCGCCCCGACACCTTCTGCCCGCCTCGGCGGCGGCAGCGTCCTCCTCCTCCTCCTCCTCCACCTCCTCGCTCGCGTCTCCGAGCCGCACGCAGCCGCAGTCACGTGACACTCAGACTGCTCCGCGCCCCCTGCCTCATCTCTCGCGGCCGGCGGGCCGAGACCGGACCGCCGCGGTTACCGCCGAACAACCGCCAGCTCCTCGACAGGGCGGAACGAAAAAGGAGGGATAGATGGAGGGATAGACGGAGGAGGAGGAGGAGGGAGACGAGAGGGAGGTGTGCACACGCGCTTGGCGCCGGCCCAAAAAACGAAAGTCCGTGTCTGTCGCTTCTAACAGACTCCCGCACAGCTGGGCAGAGCACAGTGACGCATCCCCCCCCCCCCCCCCCCCATCCCACACCCACCACCACCACCGGTAACAGATTGACAGGTTGTTAGGCCCCCCCCCCCCAAGCCAAGCACAACCTGCTCCCCAGTGGCAAGCTGCCAATCTCAATCATCCCAGGGGGGGCGGGGGGCAGACCGCCGGCTGGCATCGATCGGCGGGCCGATATGATCTATAGAGTGGGGAACGTGCGTGGCCGGGGAGCGCCAGAGCTGCTAATGGGATTTTTAAACAGCTGATAAGAGGAAGGGACGAGGTTGATGGGGTTGACGGAGTTTGGTGGGCGTGCCAGGGTCGGGACAGGGTTGGCGGGCGCGGCGGGCCCAATCTGAACCTCGCTCCGTGGCCGGGACGGCCCGCTTCAGGAGCTCAGACCCCCCCCCGCCCCCCCTAATGTCTCGGGATGAGCTGGCGAGGAGTTGAAAACACAGCGGAGGAGAAGGCTGCAGCGTTCCTGCAGAACAGCCAGTGTGACATCACACCAACCGACCCGTCTCCATAGCGATAACAAAGGCATGATAATGCCACAGCGCCACATGGTATTTGTACGATATGATGTTCCTGCGTCACACTGCAACTAAAGCAGAAAGAAAGGTTTTTAATTTAAAATAAAAAGAAATTAAAAAAACGAATTTAACTGGAAAACCATCCTGTTCAGTTTAAGCCGTTTAATGGGTTGTAGTTCCCCCCAGAGGGGGGACGTGGGGTGGAGCTGGGGGGGGGGCGGAGCTTGTTTGAGTGACAGGTCCTCCCCCAGAGTACCGGGAGCTGCCTGTGTGGAAGTGAAGCCCCTGCAGCTCCCCTGAGCCCGAAGGAGCTCTCCCGCAAAATTACCCCCCGAGGGAAACAGCGTCTGTGGGAGGGCGACGTGAAAAAAAAACCCCTCCCCCTCAACGCGAGGCAGTCTCCCGTAGTGACGGATAAGATCGCTCCTTCGTGCCCCAGCCTGTTCTGAGAGCAGCGTGTGTGTGTTTGCGTATTCAGGGAGGAATTCCAACCCTGGGGGATGATCATTACTGTGTGTGTGCAGCAGGGACCCCGGGGGTACAAATACAATCACAGTAATAGTTACCCCCCTGCCCTAAACCCCCCCCCCCCCCACGCGCTGCACCTTCCCTGCTGCCTCAGCGATTCCGCCATCTCGCCGCTCATCCCGCCACCCTCCGTCTCCGAGCGGTGTCATTCCTCACCGTGGCAACCCCCAAAAAAAATAACGTCTAAACGTGATCAGATTGCGGGACTCCGCTGCTGCTGCTGCTGCTGCATGTTTTCACCCGTTTGTTTACGCCATGCGCAGGGAAGCGAAGGGCGCGGACGGCCCGAAAACCTGACCGCACCGGCGCTCCAGTGCGGGAGGTGCAACCTGAGCAGGTACCTGAACACCTTCAGCAGCCTCTCTCTCTGTGGGCCACCTGAGCAGGTACCTGAACACCTTCAGCAGTCCCTCTCTCTGTGTGCCACCTGAGCAGGAACCTGAACACCTTCAGCAGTCTCTCTCTCTGTGGGCCACCTGAGCAGGTACCTGAACACCTTCAGCAGTCTCTCTCTCTGTGTGCCACCTGAGCAGGTACCTGAACACCTTCAGCAGTCTCTCTCTCTGTGTGCCACCTGAGCAGGTACCTGAACACCTTCAGCAGTCTCTCTCTCTGTGGGCCACCTGAGCAGGTACCTGAACACCTTCAGCAGTCTCTCTCTCTGTGTGCCACCTGAGCAGGTACCTGAACACGTTCAGCAGTCTCTCTCTGTGTGCCACCTGAGCAGGTACCTGAACACCTTCAGCAGTCCCTCTCTCTGTGGGCCACCTGAGCAGGTACCTGAACACCTTCAGCAGTCCCTCTCTCTGTGGGCCACCTGAGCAGGTACCTGAACACCTTCAGCAGTCCCTCTCTGATGTGCGCCTCAACTCACCATCTCCTTAGCAGACAACGTTCAAACTGATATTTACGGTCATCTGGCCCAATATCAACACAAGGAACAAATTCAGTAGCCAACCAGCCAACTGCACATCTGCATCTATCGAAGTGGCTAGCTACGTGCAGCAACTCTTGCACACAGAGAACACTTTTTAAAGTTTTGATAAAGTTAACTGCTCTGACACCATTTACGTTAATGCAAAAGGGAAAATCGCACTAATTAAAATTCTTTTTGCAGATTTAGCCATTTTACCATTCGTGTCAGATAACAGCAGAGGGAAACACAATGGCTGTCACTGAGGAAGCCCTCTCTTCTGATGACTGTGTTATAGGTTAATGTGCGCTTATCCAAAACCGGAGTTTCTCAGCAAGTATGGCCAAGTGCAGCAGCTTATCGCTAATTACTCTGTCATTTCTACAAGATAACTGTGCATAGAATCGCCGGCAATAATTAACACAGCCCCCCCCACCCCGCCCCCAAAAAAAGAGAGCTAAACCATGCACATGCAAGAGGTAATTATGGGTCCTGTAAAAAAAAAAAACGATAATTAAATAATTAATCAAGAAACAAACTGATCACTCATTTGTCCGGATTTGTAAAAGCTGTTACGTAGCCAGGAATTTCAAAGGTATGGGTGGGAAGGAGCCTGGGGCGGGGCGGGGCGGGGCGTGGCGTGGGGGGGTGGGGCTTTGACAGCTGCTGCATCGTGAGGGAAAAACAGAAGGAAAAAAAAAAGTCATGTTCCAGAAACTCTGCATCCGATCGGAACATCCACAAACCGAAGCGGAGGCAGCGAATCAGAGGGGCGGGGCTGTCATGTTTTGTGTCTTTTTTTTTTTTACTTTCAAAAGGTAAGGAGAGGAAACACGCCGTAGCTTGTCACCGGCAGCACGCCTCGACTCTCCTTCTCCTTCTCCCGCTCCTCTCCTCCTCCTCCTCCCTCTCCTCCCTCCTTCAGACTCGACCGGCTGCGACTCTTAGAGCGGCGCCATCAAAGGAAGCGCTCCTGACTCCCCGCTCCGTGCGTCTGACGGAGGGAGCGTAGTGCCGCGGGAACAAAGGCATCATGGGATAGACGCACCTCCCCGCGTAACTGTGGGGCACTGTCACTTCCTGTCTTCCTTCCTCCCTCTTCCCCGTGAACGGATTCCTGATCCCTCCCCCTCACCCTCCACCTTTCCGCTGGGTTCCGCAACTTTTTCCTTTTCCTGTTTTTTTTTTCTTCCCCCTTTTCTCTGGCTGTGGCCTTGCTGCACAGGCGCTCTTCTCTCCTGAAAACTCCCAGCATTCCTGCACACAATTAACCCAGGGGGCTGCCCGACCAGCCAATCAGGGCACAGGCTGGAGAGGAGGGAGGGAGGGAGAAAAAAAAAAGAGAGAGAAAGGGAGGGACACAAAAGACACTCTCCACTCTCCTCATTATTTCTCTCATCTCTCCATTCTTCCCGCACCATTCCCACAAACAGCACGCTCCGTTTGGCAAACTGTTGATCGTTTCTAAACATTATTACTCTATAGATTTTGCAATTCTTCTTGAAGGTTATAGGCTATAATCTTTTTTAATAATATTTATTTTTTATAGTCAGTGTGTAACCGCTTTGATTTCTATTCTTTTTTTTGAACGTGTTTATGCTCAGGTTCCTGCGGAAAAAAAACAAATTCCCCCCCGGGGGGCAATAAAGGCTTTATTCATTCACTTCTCTCTCGGATGAATGTGTGCCCCGGCCCCGCCCCCTTGCCCTCCCAAATGACACGGGTTGGGGTGGGAATAGAGAGCTCTCCATGCAGCACAAAAGGGGAGCGCTGTAGGGTAGTGGTGGTGGTGGTGGGTTTGGCTTCCTTGTGAGGCTCCAGGGGGGTGGGGAGTAGCCTCCACCCACACCCCCGCCCACCACCCCCCAGCCTGAAAATGGAGCCGCCCCAGCGCCTCAGGGAGATGGAGACGGACAGCCCAGGTATGCCGGTGAGGTAAGAGGCTCCCCTGAGCTCCAGGCCTGAGAGAATGCTGTGTGCCTTTTCTAGAACGAACACCCGCACGACCAGCGTCACAACACGCCACGCCACCCCGTCCCCTTTTCTCCCCGAAAAGCGCCCGTTAATTCGCCCAACGCCAAATGGAAGCCAAACACGGCGGACGGCTCGGTCTGACCCTCTGTTTCCACCCGAGGCTGGAGCCGGGGAACGGGCCGATCTCACAGGGCCTGGAGCCACGTCAGCTTTTCAACAGCTTGCAATCAGCACCATGCTGACAACCCACCGACCGCCTTCAGTACAGCGCGCACACATACACACACAGATACACGCACAGACACACACACGCACGCACAGACACACACACACGCACACACACACACACACACACACACACACACACACACACACACACACACAACCCACCAACCGCCTTCAGTACAGCGCACGCAAACACACACAGACACACACACACACACACAACCCACCGACCGCCTTCAGTACAGCACGCACACACACACACACACACACACACACACACGCACACACGCACGCACGCACGCACGCACAGACACACACACACACACACACACACACACACACACATGCACGCACACAACCCACCAACCGCCTTCAGTACAGCGCGCACACACACACAGACACACACACAGAAACATGCCCGCGCACAGACACACACACACACACACACGCACACACACACACGCACGCGCACAGACAGACACACACACACACAGAACGTGCCCGCGCACACACAGCCCTAACACAAAGGCGGTGCTTTCCCTCCAGTCTTCGCTCAGCTCTCCTGGTTTGGCGCTTCAGCAGCAGCTCAGAGAGAGACCGGCTCTGGGCTCAGGGTGACGTTGACAAATGTCCAGCCCGGGTCCAGCCCAGACCCCCGGAGAGCAGGCAGCGAGCAGGCAGCCTGCGTCCCAGACAAGGGCATCTGCACCGTGCTAGTCGGGGGGGGGGGGGGGCAACACACACACATACGCGCACACACCCCTTTTTCACACACTTAATTCCCTGGCAAACCAATTAAAACCTCACACAGTGAGGAAGGTGTGGCCCTCGCACACAGAGGTGGTGGAGGAGGAGGCTGTGGGTGTTTATATACACTCGCTCCCCCCCCCCCCCATCCCTCATACGCCCCCCCCTCACCCCTGCCCCCGCCCCGGGGCAAACAAGCGCCATATAAATTCACTCCACGGATGAGGTCGTTCCGTGCGACCCGCGGCTCCCTCCCTCCCTCCATCCATCCATCCCTGCAGGCCCCCGTCCGTTAGCACGTTAGCAGCCGCGGCCGTTAGCACGTTAGCATTCCGCTCACTCCCGGCACTGGGGCCAATTACCTCTGCTCCGTCTCCCCCCCACCCTGACACCTCAGAGCTTTCATTCGCACCTACAGAAGGAAAAAAGAAAAAGAAAC